>NC_071279.1:917500-1020000 GCF_023375685.1 Ictalurus furcatus
ATTGGAGCATTTTTGTGGGTTTTTTTTGTGTGCTTTTTTGAGGAAAATTACTAGAATTGATGAAATTGCAGTTGCACAAAATAGTTTTGTGATTGTTGCAGCCAAAAATGTGTGATTGTGCTGCGTTTTTATTTATTTATTTTTTTTAAAAAAATTTCAACCTTTTGAGAGTTTTTTGTGGGGTTTTTTTGCGGAAAACTACTTGTATTGGTGAAACACGCTCTTTCGCAGCGATGTTTGTTGGTAAACGAGACCTTTTAGCTGTACTCCTGTTTGACACACGTGAATCGAGGAGGGCTTTGGTTGAATGTGCGTCGTGACAACGTCACGTGACGCGTCTCGGCTCAGATCTGCAGAAAATCGGCGGTCGTTTTGGAAAATTGCACGCTCTTCCGAATGTTGCAGAGTTTGCTTGAGTTTTGCTTTCATTTCTGCGATCGCAAAATCGTATAATCCTGGAGGGACTGAACAATAAACCTATTTCTAGACATTGCATTTATTCATTTCAAGCTTGAAATAATCTCGTTCTATTGGCAGATCATTTTGCTTCATTCTAGAAATAAATGGTTCAAATGAGCAAAATGATCTGCCAATAGCACAAAACTACTTCAAGCTTAAAATGAGTACAAATAGCTTGAAATAGATTTAATAATCTTATATTTGGTTTATTGTAATCTTTTAATAGGAAATACTAGATATATTCGACTCTATTCTAGATATTTCCACTCTTTTTGTTATTCAAAGCCCTGATTAAAATCAAAATCACCCAATCTGAGGCTTGAACCCAGGTCACTGGTGTTCTGTAACAGTCACAGCACTGTTTTAGCACAGATCTTTTAATCGTGTTCATTTACTTCTATAATTATAGTTCTCATCAGTGCCAACATCCTGGTTTCCACAGATTGTTTTATGCTAATATTACGTGAATTGATCGCGCTCAGTCTGCATAATTCAATCTAGTAATTCAATCTAGTAATCAGAAATGTTTTAAATTAAAGTTTAGTATAAGCAATGAAATCACACTTTGATGAGAAACTTCATATTTTCATGGAAGCTATACATAACGTGTTGTATTTGAAATCTGGCTCAGCACGTATTTCCGTTTTTGTTCCCCCCCCCCAAAGTGAAATGGAGCGTGGCAGATATCTGTGATTGCTGTGTTTGACCAATCATGCTGGCATGCTGCACTGAGAATGACAAACAGTCTAGCGAGAAAGAGAAATCCGGATAATGATTTATGTTAAATGACTGTAAAGTCTCGGCTGTCATTAGTGTGTACACCGTGCATGAACTGGAAAGTAAACACACTTGCATCCTGCCTCTAATTAACATTCAAACTGGCCACACCCACCAGGACAAATAACCAAAATACACGGGAAAAAAAAGCAAGCACTTCTATTAGTTGTATTAGTATTAGTCATGTTGGTTGTGTTGGTATTGGTCACGTTAGTTGTGTTGGTATTGGTCACGTTGGTTGTATTAGTATTAGTCATGTTGGTTGTGTTGGTATTGGTCACGTTAGTTGTGTTGGTATTGGTCACGTTGGTTGTATTAGTATTAGTCATGTTGGTTGTGTTGGTATTGGTCACGTTAGTTGTGTTGGTATTGGTCACGTTGGTTGTATTAGTATTAGTCATGTTGGTTGTGTTGGTATTGGTCACGTTAGTTGTGTTGGTATTGGTCACGTTGGTTGTATTAGTATTAGTCATGTTGGTATTAGTCATATTGGTTGTGTTGGTATTGGTCACGTTGGTTGTATTAGTATTAGTCATGTTGGTATTGGTCACGTTGGTTGTGTTGGTATTGGTCACGTTGGTTGTGTTGGTATTGGTCACGTTGGTTGTGTTGGTATTGGTCACGTTGGTTGTGTTGGTATTGGTCACGTTGGTTGTATTGGTATTAGTCATGTTGGTTGTATTGGTATTAGTCATATGGTCTTTGAGTGTATGTGTATACTGACTCAGCTGTATTGGCTGTACTAAACGCTGCGAGTCCAGATCAGTGGACTGATTGTTCAATGAATGTGTCCGTGTTCCAGCACAACCACCCACATGTCTCCAAGGTGACCCGCTGATAACACACACACACACACACACACACACACACTTTTGAGCACACATAAGCTTTGTAACAAAGACACACCTGCAAATGCATATGCATTAGGATAATCAGATCTGCAGATTTATGCTCTGCTCCAGAATAATGCATACACACACACACACACACACACACCTGTGTCACATCAAGAATACAAACCATGAATAT
This sequence comes from Ictalurus furcatus, assembly GCF_023375685.1. Taxonomy (NCBI): domain Eukaryota; kingdom Metazoa; phylum Chordata; class Actinopteri; order Siluriformes; family Ictaluridae; genus Ictalurus; species Ictalurus furcatus. The sequence continues at coordinate 919,766 of NC_071279.1, forward strand.
GTGATCATAAAAACAAAACAGGAGTGTGTGTTTGAAGGCTGAAATGGGTCTAAATTTCTTCTAGAATTGAAAGAGGTCTAAGAGGTATGTGTGTGTGTGTGCATTGTACTTTAATTCAGAGTGACCCTTTCGTCTTATCCCCTCAATATACCATATGGCAGAGCTGCGTCCTGCTTCTTCCTGTTTAAAACATCACCTCTACTCGTCCGTGTCTTACAGGCGACTTTAACGCCCCCATCGATAGACAGATGACGAAGGCACCAAAGCCCCAAACGAAAGACATCCTCGAGTGGCACGTTAACTCCACTGTCGTTTTTTTTCTTCCCTTTCTCACTAGGTGATATCCTGTTGAACGTGAACGGCGTGGACCTGACTGGTGTGACTCGAGGCGAGGCGGTGGCTAACCTGAAGAACACCTCGTCCCCGGTGGTGCTGCGTGTGCTGGAGATGAGACCACCTGACATGAGCTCGGTGGACTGCATGCCCCCCGCCGTGTCCTTGCCATCCTCGCCCGGAGACGTCAAAATGCCACTGCCCCACGATGATTACTCACCCCTATGGGTGTCCTGGCTTCAACTGCCCAGGTAAAGTGTCCTGTTCACACCACAGCGCTGTCGAATTCTCGATTCTGATTGGTGGTGATTTCATTTCCTATTCACAGCACAGCTCTGAGAGTAGCACCGGCTGTAATCCAAATCACAGGTTCTCGTTCTAATACGTTCTATGTTTCGTAATAACAGCGCATTCATACGTAATCTAAATAAAGAGTTGTTTAAGATAGAGTTGTTTTTGTTTTTTTAAATGAGGTTATTTAACAACAGGGGGAAAAAGTAATCATTGATATGGTGAAGTTTTCTGTAAGGAGATGTTTAGTTAACATTTATGGAAGGAGTCTCCAGTGTCAGTCTAAGATTCTTGCCATGTGAGAGTTTGTATTTCCTGGTTTCTTGGTAACATGACAAGCTGCATTTTTGCAGCTCCCTCCCCTCCTCCCCCCTCATTTCTCATCAACTTTGAGAGCGAGAGAGAGCGAGAGAGAGAGAGAGAGAGATTTTGGTGGAAAAAAACACTTCAGGTGCGCTGTTTTACGTAGACCAAACCTCCATCACACCACCCCTTCACCGATTATTTTCCTACAACAGCTTGCTCTGTAGAGTTTGGTCGCTGTTGAAAAGCTTGATTCTGATTGGTCAGAAGGCGTTACTAATTTTCTACAACAGCGCGGCTCGGACTACAGTTCCGACAAGGTTTATATTAATAACGTTATCACTTCTGAAGTAACAACTCTAAACGGTAGTATTTTTGGATTCTATTCAATTTTGGTGCGAGTTTTTTTTTCTAGATTTATTTTTAATTTTACCTTGTCCTTACTAAAAAAAAAAAGTAAAATAAAATAAAAAAACAGGTTACAAAAACAAATCCAGAACGTTGTGAAGTATACGCTCAGTTGCCTCTCCTCTATCTGCCTTGCTCCCTCTGTAGGGAGGCGGAAATTGTGACGAATAATAATTTGCCTTGACAAAAAGAGTTTTGAGCAACTTCTAAACCAACGCTAAGTCCGAAAACATGAGGATAAAATATGCAAAGTGGGGTCTCAGAGGTGGACGGATTTAAATAATCTCTCTCTTTTTTTTTTTTTTAATGGGAATAATTCATAATGAAGATATTCGAGATTCAAGAAGAAACTTCCCTCGTATGACGAGATTCTCCTTTTGCACGCTGCGGTAAAGAAATCTAGAACGGAAGTAATAATAACGGTGTTGTGATGCAGTGCAGGATGACCGTATCTGGTTTGTTTTCACAACTGCTGTTGTAGAATAAAACTTCAAATCAACGCCTTTAGACCAATGAGATTTTTTTAGAATTGAGCAGCGCTGTGGGAAGGAAAAGGAATCAAACAGAACGCCGCATGCTGTTACAGGTAAAATCGACAACAGGATGCTGTGTTCTGCTTCTACTACAGCAATTTAGCTGTAGGCACACAATTTAATGGTTTATAGTTCAGCTTTAATGTTGACATCCGTTGATGTTCTCACTTATCTTAAGAGCTCCAATAAACAGTCGTTCCTTCACCAGTGTCTCTCTCTCTCTCTCTCTCTCTCTCTCTCGTTGAGACTCCTTCCATAAATGTCTCCTAACAAAAAAAAGTTAATACTTAAACGTTTTTCTTTATTGAACAACAATAAAGAAAAAGTTTTTTTTTTCTTCTTAAATCCATTTGTATTTGTTTTTTTTCCGATTGCGTGGAGCGTCCGCCGAACAAGTCCCTATGCATGAGCGGTTACTATAGAAACGATAATGTAGGATAATTAATACAGTATGAGCCCATCGTTCGTGTTACAGCTGGAACTAGTCCCAAAATAACGCACAGCTTCTGACCAATCAGATTCGAGAATTAGCGGCACCGCGGTATGAATTAATTATCGTTTTTATAGTAACAGCACATTCACAGGAACTCGTATGGCAGATGCTCCACATAACCTAAGGCTAATAATAAACACACTATTAGAAGAAGTAAAAAAAATAAATAAATAATATTGTTTATTTAACAAACAATAAATGTATAATTGTTGATCTAGTGGAGTTTTCTGCACTTGAAGGCGTGTGTACAGAACGGTGTAAAAGCTTTACAGAGGTAAAGCTGTGTTTGCCATGGGACAGTCTAAGGCCAGAGAACGTTGTGTTTTGCGGTATCTCAGTAACAAGCTGCAGGTTTTTTTCTTATTAACCTCTAGAGAACGTGCGGGAATGACTGGTTATAGCTTTTTATACCGTAAGTGATAACAGGAACGAACTTATGTTTTGGAGACGTTCACCATCGAACCTAGCTAACTGTAACCCAATGACATTTTGTCTTATAGGAAGTTTAATTATGTGCGTCATTTAAAAATTGTTACATTTTATATAAATTATGTGCATAATGAAACATTACAAATAATAAACATTTATAATTAATATTTTATATGTACTAAAAAACACTAATTAGTGTTTTTTTTGGTTTTTGCAAGTAAGGACTGCTGTCTATCAGTGTCACGGTTACTTTTAACAGGAAAACTTTTTTTGTAAGGATAAGGTCTTTACCACCAGGTCATCCTGAGGGAGGCATTTGGCCTGTTTGAGCTGATCTGAGGTGTGATTCGGTGTGATAAGGTGAACTGTTTGTCTCCCGTAGACACCTGTACAGCTGTAAGGACATCGTGTTGCGCAGGAGCACATCGGGGAGTTTGGGCTTCAGTATCGTAGGAGGTCAAGAGGAGCTCAACTGCAATCAGTCCTTCTTTATCCGCTCCATCGTGGAGGGAACACCAGCATACAATGACGGCAGGATACGGTACACACACACAAAAAAACCCCATACACTAAACCATACACTTATGTTAAGAAATTCCATAGTGTTCTAGCTTGTAAACGGTTCTTGCTACTCATCATGTCATGATCTACTGTATGACCCTACAAATACATTTTTAAATATATAAGATAGAAAAAGAATGGTATTATGGAACAAAAGTTATTTTAGTCCTGGCACATGTCTTACCTTTTTAAAAAAAGATTCTCTCTCCAATTTGGTCTTGGCCAATTCTCACCCACTCACTGGCTAACTCTCCTCTCCTCCTTGAAAACGCGCAAAGCCAACCTTCATGTCTATTCAAACTGCTGCTCCTGCAGCGTTATAGAGGCGGAGTAACACTCATCAGCCCTCTTCCACATACATGACAATCGTACAGACACCAGTGATTGGCTATTGTCACTCTGATTGACAGTTCAGAGTCCCACGATGACGGCATGGCCAGTTTTCCTCTCTTGACTCCCGGATACGGATGGCTGTGGCTTCGCTGGGATTTGAGCATGTGTCTGTTGCGCCACTCGGGAACCGACTATTGCTTGTCGTCTTATCGTATCGCTTGTGTCTTTATTTCCATAAATATTGTTTAATTGGCTACAGACATGGGTAAAAATATGGGTATTGTGTATATATTTTTTAACGACTTCTAGTGATACATTCTGTAGTTTAAAGAAATGGCTGGATTCTATGGTTTTATGGGAAGCTAAGAATTATTCAACAAGCTCGCTCTCGTTCTCTAGGTGTGGAGACATCCTGCTGGAGGTGAATGGAAAGAGCACATGGGGAATGACTCACACTGCTCTAGTGCGCCTGCTGAAGGAACTGAGGGGCCGCATTACTCTCACCATCGTCTCCTGGCCTGGCAGCCTGCTATAGGCCCATGTTGCGTAGGGGAGGGGCTTATTACAATGACCCTATGTTGGAGGTTGGAGTATCACAACACAGGACATGATCCCTGCCCACAATGAATGGGCTTTTGGACATGGACTTCCATGGTAGGCAAGTCGTATGAAATGGGCCAGCGCCGTAGGATGTGGGGCAAGGTGCTTTGGCCTCGTCCAGATATGAGGGACTGACATGGATCTCAGATGCTGAAGGTGGGACATATGATAGACTCTCTTCACATGAGGACTCACCAAAGGTGTTAGCCATTGGAAAGATCAGTGATCATCCAGTGTGTAGGTGATTCAGGTTGAACACCCAAGAGTCAGTGTGATATTGCTATTGCCATAATTTATTTGGTTGCCTGTGCACTCGATAGCCCCCGCCTTCGCTGATATGATCATTTAGGCACAGGAAGCAGACCCCTGCACCCTCTGTCACTGAGGCCACATACGCAAGGAGCTGATAACAAAAAGAAGCACCTAGAAGAACCATGGTCACACATTATGAGGATATGATATATGTGTGATAAAGTGTATATAAAAAAATACTCCTCTGTGGGCAATGTGCAAACATATTTCATAAGTGTTGCTGCTTTGAGATGGAAAAGAAAGGACTTCTGGGATAAAGTTCAGAGTTTGGGGTTGCCAACTCCAATAGTTTCTGTGTTAGAACACACATTTAAGTGGGCACACTTTTCTTTCCTGTGAATGTTAGTGTGTGTAGTGGGGGTGGGGGAGGGAGAGACCAATTCAAGCGTTCGTACTATGTACTATGGCGACTGTTTCTTTCATTTGTTTATTTACTTCATATGGCCTTTTTGGATATTGGCTTCGCTTTGTTCGTTCTGACAGCAATGCGTTTTCTCCACTGGAGAAAGTAGGTTTGTTTTTGTCTGTGTTGGTATGTTTCAGATGCTGTTGCAAAGAAAATATATATCTTTGAGTATTATGAAAAAAAAAACAAAGAAATCAATCGACTAAATAAAATATAAATATTGTTCATAACGCTTTTTAAAAAAAGGATATATACACACACACACACACACACACAGGTGCTTGAAAGTTTATGAACCCTTTAGAATGTTCTATAGTTCTGCATAAGTATGACATCAAACATCATCAGAAGTCTTAAAATTAGATAAAGATAACCCAATTAAACAAATGGGACAAAAATATTATACTTGGTCATTTATTTATTGAGGAAAATTATCCAAGTTTAATATTTTTGTTTAACTGGGTTCTCTTTGTCTACGTTTAGGACTTCTGATGCAGATATATAGAACATTTTAAATGGTTCACAAACTTTCAAGCACCACTGTATGTTATATATATATATATATATATATAAACAAACACACACACAGTCATGTGAGAAAATAAGTGCACCCCATGAAAATGGTTGGCTTTTTTGGAAAAGCAAACATTTGATCCTCTTTGAAACAGGGCCTATTAATAAAGTGTATATATATACATACACACACACACACACAGTGCATCCGGAAAGTATTCACAGCGCTTCACTTTTTCCACATTCTGTTATGTTACAGCCTTATTCCAAAATGGATTAAATTCATTATTTTCCTCAAAATTCTACAAACAATACCCCATAATGACAATGTGAAAGAAGTTTGTTTGAAATATTTGCAAATTTATTTAAAAAACAAAAACAAAAAAAAGCACAAGTACATAAGTATTCACAGCCTTTGCTCGATACTTTGTTGAAGCACCTTTGGCACCAATTACAGCCTCAAGTCTTTTTGAGGAGCAGTTTTTCATCAAGGATGTCTCTGTACATTGCTGCATTCATCTTTCCCTTGATCCTGACTAGTCTCCCAGTTCCTGCCGCTGAAAAACATCCCCACAGCATGATGCTGCCACCACCATGCTTCACTGTAGGGATGGTATTGGCCAGGTGATGAGTGGTGCCTGGTTTCCTCCAGACATGACGCTTGCCATTCAGGCCAAAGAGTTCAATCTTTGTTTCTTCAGACCAGAGAATTTTGTTTCATCATGGTCCGAGAGTCCTTCAGGTGCCTTTTGGCAAACTCCAGGCGGGCTGTCATGTGCCTTTTACTGAGGAGTGGCTTCAGTCTGGCCACTCTACCATACAGGCCTGATTAGTGGAGTGCTGCAGAGATGGTTGTTGTTCTGGAAGGTTCTCCTCTCTCCACAGAGACACGCTAGAGCTCTGTCAGAGTGACCATCGGGTTTTTGGTCACCTCCCCGTCTAAGGCCCTTCTCCCCCGATCGCTCAGTTTGGCCGGGCGGCCAGCTCTAGGAAGAGTCCTGGTGGTTCCAAACTTCCTCCATTTACAGATGATGGAGGCCACTGTGCTCATTGGGACCTTCAATGCTGCAGAAATGTTTTCTGTACCCTTCCCCAGATCTGTGCCTCAATACAGCCCTGTCTCGGAGGTCTACAGACAATTCCTTGGACTTCATGGCTTGGTTTGTGCTCTGACATGCATCGTTAACTGTAGGACCTTATATAGTCAGGTGTGTGCCTTTCCAAATCATGTCCAATCAACTGTATTTACCACAGGTGGACTCCAATCAAGTTGTAGAAACATCTCAAGGATGATCAGTGGAAACAGGATGCACCTGAGCTCAATTTTGAGTGTCATGGCAAAGTCTGTGAATACTTATGTACATGTGCTTTTTTTGTTTTTTATTTTTAAGAAATTTGCAAAGATTTCAAACAAACCTCTTTCACGTTGTCATTATGGGGTATTGTTTGTAGAATTTTGAGGAAAATAATGAATTTAATCCATTTTGGAATAAGGCTGTAACATAACAAAATGTGGGAAAAGTGAAGCGCTGTGAATACTTTCCGGATGCACTGTATATGTATGTATGTGTGTGTGTGTGTGTGTGTGTGTGTGTGCGCGCGCTTATAGTACTGTGAGTTTGGCGGCCTTGCTTCGCTGATTTTGCGTTTTAGAGATGAGACAAAAGATGGCACACATATCCATGGAGATATATTTTCATGTCTGCAGCTCATTGTGGAAAGCCATGTGGTCTAGTGTCTCATGCTATGGCTTATGAAGCATTCTGTATCTGATGATACTTTTGGTTCAATCAAATAAAATTATTCTATAAGGAAACCTGTGTCACGGTCAGAGCCTATATATATATAAAAAATTATATATATTGTGTGTGTGTGCGCGCAAGTATGGCCTGTGAATGCTAATGTTGTTTGGTAAAATTTTCACACTGGCACAACTGGTTTACCAAATTATTTATAATACTGTTTTCATACCGCAACAAAGCCACACAAAGACACAACATAAATATAATTCATCTTAGCTTAACAATCAAGTTTGGGGTTTCCCCCCATTCAAGTCATCTTACAATAACTTGGCTTAAATAAAAAAAAAAAAAAAAAGATTTGGTTAATAAATTAGTTTTGTAAAGTAGCCGTCATATAACGGCTTAAAATGAAAATAAACCAGCTCCTAATGAGCCCGGCCTTAACTTGGCTCAAATCAACATACAAACGTTGTCACTTTCCATCCACCGAGTGAATCGTTTAAGACAACGTGTTAAGACGTACGCTCTAACCCGTTCAGTCAGTGGACTCAGTGTCCGTGCTGTCCTTGTTGCGTTTGGAGCGCTTGTATCGGTGTCTCCTGTGGCTCTCTCCATCATCGCTGGAATGCCTTCTCCGACTGCTACTGCTGAGAGACGGTGTGTAAAAAGGGAACGAGAAGCGAAAGAGGAGGTCGCGTGATCTATTTAAACATTCCTCTTCGCTCACACAAACTTGACGAAAGTGTCGGAGTGTGCGCTACCTGCGTGAGGATTTGCGTCGCTCGGTACGCTCCCTGTGTTTCCTGTCACGATGCCGCTCTTCTCTTTCTCTCCCGTCTCGATCGTGTTCCCGATGTCTCTCTCGCTCCCGATCGCCGTGCTCCCTGTGACGTGACGCACGCTCTTTGTCACTGCGCACACACACACAATCACTATTTCATCAACTAAAAATACCCTACAACGTTTCATTTAGCAAGCAGCATAGGCTCACAGCGAGCAAGCGACAATTATTTATACACTTCAGAGTGTTTAACTTGTTATATTTTTCACCTGGGTGTTGGGAAGAGTTTTGCTACATGATTATAGCAGCTCCAGAGGAAATACACCTACCTTGAATCAGAAATATTGCCACGGCAGAAAAAAAAATACACAGACAACACGTTTGTTTCCGATTACGTCACAGCGGATTTTGAAAACTTGAAGCATCATCCTGAAACATGTGGTACGGAAGTACTGGCTTTCTTTAGCCATAGTAAGATTTCGGATTTAGTCTCCCTCATCTCTGTATACACACACACACACACACACACTATGACCTTCTTACACACTTTTGTTCTTCCTGTTTTAAATTAGCATTACTTACCAAGTAACCCAGTGTCACAGTGTCCCCCCCCCCCCCCCCCCATACACGATCAAATAAAATCCTCTCGACCAAAGAGGTTGTATTAATCCAGTTCATGAAGTGAAAAAGATGTATATAGGAGGGAAGGAGAGAGAGAAAATCAACAGCTTGACCTCGGTCATTATGGTAGAAGGCGATGTGCTAGAATGTGCTATTAGCTTGCTGATGAAAACAGTATGTACATAGTTTGTGTGTGTGTGTCAGCGCAACACATGGTACACGGCTTCCTTTGATGTTGCAAATGCAATACAGCAGCACGTGTACTACAGCATGTGTCCGACGCAGTGTATGTGTACACACGGCTAACCCACGTGTGTGTATGATGCAGGTGTATTATTGCGTCAGTGTTGGAGAGTGTGTCTGTGCTGGACTGACAGAGGACAGAACTGTCACAATTCCTCAATCAGAAAGATGAGATCGTGCACAAGGGACAAATGTTCACCAAATGTTCAACCAGCTGCTCGAGAGAGGGAGAGTGAATGAGAGTGAATGAGAGAGCGAGAACGAACATCAGAAAGACAGAAAGAGAGCATGAGAGGAAGGAAGAGAGTAGCTGAAGTAGGACAGAGATGGCGCAGAAATGTATGTGCTGAAGAATCATCTTCATAACTGCCTTTTCCTTCTCTCTCTAGAGGAAGAATCTCTCCCGCTTCGGTGAGCTGTTTTATTCGACTGAAAGTGAACAGTAGAGACATGAACGGGGTCCAATATATCCGAGCACTGAAACCACCTTCGGAGAAAGTTACAAACATGAGCATGAACGGCCAAACGGCCCCGGATATTTCACTGATCTGGGTTTTACTGGCATTTATACCATGGTCTGTCTGAATACTCCATTCTGATTGGCTGGAAGGTGCGCATTCACACCGTATAATGCACAGTCAGTTTAATCACTGTTCTAAATTAGTGCGCTGCCTATAAACAATTATAACTGTAGTAACATACAGTTACAGCTGCGTACAGTAGTCAAACTCACAGCTTCATTATTAGTGGCTCTCTCTCTCGCTCGCTCTCTAATAACTAGTTATTATAATCCATTCAAATAAATGTCATCTTATCGCACTACGTTATCTCTGTGTATGATTTCGAGCGGGCAGAATTCTAGATCTAACGATCCGTATATAAAATAACTAACAACATAAGATAGTAGACAAGAGCATGTCGGAACCGATTTCCTGTTCGGACCAAGTTTACTGTACATGAATGTTTGATCTCGATTCGTTCTAAGGCCAGAATACCGAGACGCCATTGTGATTTCCTCCGGTTAATATGATAAAAGGAATGAAATCGGCTACGGTCCTACACACGATGTCCGCTTATCTCAGCACCTCGTCATTCGATTATCGAAACGCGCTTTGACTAAATGGCTTGGAATGTGCGTGTGGAAGTGTATAAGTGATGAGAGAACTCAGAACCTGTTCTGGAGATCTGGCTGGCTTCTGCTTTGGGTTAAACAGCCAGACGTCTCCACTGGCCAGTCTTACATAGATGTTATTTCATAATCGTTTTTAGATGAGCCATTATAGCTCTCCCATACACACAGATCAACAACTTCATCAAAGCTTCTATTGTAAAGATTGCGTACTGAGGCTGTAGTTCATGAGGCTGCATTGCTGTGGGTGCACAGCTGTTCCACTGGCCTGCTTCTTCCTCCTCATATGACTATCACAGCACCAAAACGGCACACACTCATTCTATTACACACACATATGGTCAGAAAGACAAGCAATGCTCTTCATCTTTATTTTATTCTTATCCAGCTTCCTTTCTCTGTGTCTGTCTAACATGTGTGAAAGACCCTCCAGCCAATGCATATGAATCAGGCCCAACATCTGCCTGGCCACAGCTGGTTCGTCTCTCACTCCATCCCATGCGCACGCTCACTGTCCATGCCCGCTCTTGCTGATACGGTTACGCTCGCGCTCACCTGCTGCGGCTCCGAAACGCCGGCGTGTTCTCCTGATCGCGCTCTCTCTCGTGCTCTTTCTTCGGCTCTCGGTCCCGGGTCCTCTCTCTATCCTTCCCGCGTTCCCTCTCTTTGTCCTGACAGCTGTAAGGCTTCCACACTTTGGCACGGTCACTCAAGCCCAGCCAGGGCGTCATGGGCCCCAGAGCATGTGGATAAACACCTGAGGAGAAAAGTGAGGACAGAGAAAGTGTCAATTCTATGCAGACATACCGGAACGTGCACAAGAGAAGCAACACCTTATTTTCCTTTTCATTACAAAGCATAACCACCTGACCCCTCACTAAACCCCTCTCTCTAAACAGGAACGTCCGACAAGCTTTTAGGACAACTGGCCGTTATGTTGTGCATCGGCTACTTTGAAATTGTATTCCTAGTTCTGAACCTTCAGCATGAGCCGAACTGAACAAAATAAAATGACGAACTACTGCGAAACAGAAGAACCAGTGGGGCATTCAGAATAAAATGTTACCCATAACATGCGTACTGTACGAAATTCTTATGAACTCCAGATATTAAATCTTCAACCCTCGTCTTTGAAAGAACTTGAATCGACACGCTGAGATGGAAAGCAAACTGAATATTGTAACAGAAACAAAGTATGCAGAGCTTAACAAACATCAATTCTGTTACGTTTGGACAGTCAGGCTAACATCGATCACGTCTAACAAAGCCAGACAGTGAGCCGTCAGATCCGGGCGTAAATGTGCGTGCGCACAAATATGCGGGTAAGTTCTGCCAGCGCAAAAAGCATAGCGGTGGAATATAAAGCCGCTGGAACGGAGCGCATTGGCTCACGAGCGCTTTATTTTGGCATTTGTTTAATAATAATTCAGAACTGCTAAACTCCATTACTGCTTTTTGATTAAATGTACCAAATGAAATCACTGAAATATTTCAATACAAGTTTTTTTTTGTTTGTTTTTTTTTTTTTTTTAACCTATAGGCACATTTTAGAGAGAAACTGGAGCTATAGTGGATATTTCCCAACCATCATGAGGAGTATTATGCCCGCAGTGTTGGATCTTAATATTTCTCTTGGCTCCAATCTTTATCCAGTTGTCTTACAACAATGCAAAACAGACCAACGAAAAACATCAAACATCTGGGGGCTAGATCCATCTTTTCACACTGAGGACGACTGAGGGACTTGTACATGACTATTACAAAAGATGCAAACATTCACCGATGCTCAAGAAGGCCACACGATACACTAAGAATCAGGGGGGTGTAAACTTTTGAACAGGATGATCGGTGTAAATTGTTATTATTTTGTCTTCTGGGAAACAAATTTTTAAAAACAAAAATTTACATCCGTTGTCCTTTCACATATAACTAGCAGCTCAGGAAGTGTGATGTTCCAATTACAACGATCCAAAAGGAATAGTTTCCCACCGTTTGCTAGACTTTTGTTAAATCCTAAATGTACTATTGCTTAGATACAGACTTGACCTCACACACTCGTGTTTACACGTTTCCGTTTTTGCGCCCAGACTCACGGCCAAGAACAATACTAACCATTCCACCAGCATAACTTCTTGGTTTCCCATCAATCCCTAAAGCAAGGTACAGCTCTAATAACACGATCCTGGCAATGATTCTATTCTAATGAAGCCAAGGACCGAACCGGTTATCAGCTAAAACTCACAGTACAATCAAGAAATAATTAGAAACGCCCAACTGTGTACGTTTTTAATCTGCTACTTTATACTGAGCCTGATCTGCGTGCATGGGAGGTGATTAAACAAAAATCTGGGAACCCGGGGAAACAGTGGCGTGTGTGGAAAGCTTCTGATGGCGACAGTGCCACCTACCTGCAGCAAAGGGGTACAACGGGGCACAGCGGCCATCGTAGCTTCCTCCTGAACGGCCACTGCAACACATGCAGGTTACTGAATTATTAAAAGGAAATAAATAAATTATGCACAAACCTGCCACATCAGCACATTCTGGATTATTGATAAATTCATAGTTTAGCATTTGACCTTTTCTTTTTTTTTTTTAGTAAACTTATTATAGTAAAAAGACTCCCATGTTAAGCTCATCTTATGTTATTAAAAATAACCAGCCGTATGAAATAAACAAGTAATTTGCAGTTGGCCTGAACCTTTATGCGGGGTAACAAACGGCACTCGTTACACTCAGTGAAGGATAAAGAAAGAAAAGAAAACGTACAGTAAAGTGGAGGGATATCAAATAATAATAATAATAATTATATATATATATATATATATCCGTTTTCTCAATGATCAAAAGCTTTGCTACAGTTGTGTGGCTCTCAATTTCACAGTCTTTTGATGTGCTGGCATTCTGTCAAGCTGCAGTGTGCACTCAATAACCTGGCAGTGGTGTGTGTGTGTGTGCGTGCGTGTGTGTGTAGGAGATAACATTATGTTGAAGACATGCTGCTGTCCGTGAAGAGGATTAGGCAACCTGCCCTTCTTCCGACTGAAAGCTGGCTTCCCCTGGAGGTGAAAGGTGAATGGGATTAGTACGTCTGCGTGTGCACTTATTCGTGAGTGGTCTCCTTGTGGACAGGTGTTATTTCAAACACCAAATGCTCCACTGCTATAAATAGAGCTGGAAGGGATGCTGCTGTGCTGTTTCTTCTCTGCATCCTCTTCTCCCCCTTCCTCGCCCTCCTTCCCGCTCCGCTTTCAAAGCCGGCCAATTTCATAATCTGTCTCTCCCGCATCTGCCTCACTGCAGTTAAGCGTCCTCGGTGGTGGAAGAGAGGAAAGGAACAGGAGGAAACGGGGAGGAGAGATGTGTCTGCACGGATGATGATCAATGTTAACTGCCATCTCTTCTCACCCTTGAGGGCCATCCTTAATTAATGCGACTAATCGCTGTGCAGCACTGCCATAATGAACCCAAGCAGAAATTCCATAACCTTGTACTCTGTAGGGCGGCGTGGTGGAGTAGCGCTGCTGCATCACAGCTCCAGGGTCCCATGTTTAATCCTAAGCTCGGGATACGGTCATGGTGTGGCGCTTCGCATGTTCTCCCTGTGTCCCTCTGGGTTTCCTCTTTCATTCTTCCTGCCTCCCAAAACCATATTGCTGGGTGGATTGGCTACACTAAATATGTGCACATGCTGCATCCCGCCTCATGCCAAGGGTTCCCGAGATCCACCAAGACCACATAAAGCGGTTACTGAAGACGTGCGAATCAATGAACGACAAAATAAATGATACACGATATAGCCAAAAGTATATGGACACCTGACTATCACACTCGTGATTGTTGAACATGCCATTCCAAAAGCAAGAGCAGTAATATGGACTTGGTCCCCATTTTTGTTATTATCATAAGCTCCACACTTCTGGGAAGGCTTTCTACTAGATTTTGGAGCGTGGCTGTGGGGATTTGTGTTCACTCAGCTACAAGAGCATTAGTGAGGTCGGATAAGGAGTGTTCCAGTTCATCCCAAAAGGTGTTCAGTGGGGTTGAGGTCAGGGCTCTGTGCAGGACACTCGAGTTCTTCTAGTCCAACCTTGGCAAACCAGGTCTTTATGGAACTCGGAGGCGTTTTGCCATGCTGGGACAGGTTCGGGCCCTTCCGGTGAAGGGAAATTGTAATTCTACAACATACGACGTCAGTCCCTCCAGGATTTTGTGATTGATTTTGCGATTGCAGAAATGAACACAAGATCAAGGAAAACCCCGCAATATTCCAAAGAGCTTGCAATTTGTCAAAACGACCGCAGATTTTCCACAGGTTTTGGGCCGAGGTCCTCTTCGATTCACGTGCGGCGAACACGAGTACAGCTAAAAGGTCTCATCCCTCTGAAAAGGATTGCAAAATTATTTCCTGCAATTGCGATTTCACAAGTAGTTTTCCACAAAAATGATGCACATTTCTGAGAAATCTGTAATATCTCAAGAAAAGAAAAAAAAAGGATTCTATCTCAATGCCAGTATTATATCACCACATTGCCCTGTCTGCATCATTGTATCCACATAGTGTGAATGTGCTGTTCTCAGCTAAATACAGCTATTGTCTTATAAGTATCAATAAACAGCCACGGATATTGCACATATTGGTCCGTCTGTTTTACTATGAGACCAGAGTGTATATTAAACTCAAGTCTCGAGCCACCTAATCGTGATTTCGATCTCAAAACAAAATCAAGTGTTCTGAGCATATCCACAAAGCAAGAAGATCCTCCTCGCTTCCAAAGCAGTTCAAAGTAATGCGTTTTTTCTTCAGATATCTGGACCGCGTTATGTTTTTCAGAACTAATCGGAGAGTTGTGTAAGGGGTTCTGCACAGGTTCTCTTCATGAGCACCCTAGGATCCCAACGGGCCACAACCCACTAAACAAACACACCCTGCCTCGTCCTTCACTTCAGGGGTTCCTCAGGCCCCTGCACATTTTATAACAAATGCTCTCGGCCTGCAGGGTGAGTCTGCGAGTTCTCGTACAAGTATGTGTGTGTGTGTGCGTGTGTGTTTAAAGAGAGAGCGAGTAAAAGCAAGACACCGAAGAAAGATTTTTTTTTTTTTTTTTTTTTTTTGAAGCCATGCTAGGACAGGAAGTGATTCATAAATTATACAGTCTCTGGTTGGCAGTGCTCAGTCTAACGGAAACTCCACAGAGGATGTTTGGATTTGGCAGGGTGCACGGGATGTGAGAAAAGCCATTCTTTAAATGAAAAACGAAAGGGAGAAGAAAAAAAAAGTTAATTCAGAGAGCTGGAAATGAAGAAAAAAGCTAGAAAGCAGATAGGATGATTTAGAAAGAAAGAAAGAAAGAAGAAAAAAAGCAAGGTATAAAACCTGAGAATGACTGCAGATGTGGCCTCAACTGACTCAAACATAAATGTTTTTGGGTTTTTTTGGTGCAAAATCAAACAAGTCAACTTACATTACTGCACCTAGTTTCTTTTAACACAATTACAATCCACAAGTCTTTTTACAGCTGCTTTATATATAAAGTGTTTTGGGCCTAGTTCATATAACTCATTAATAGTAAAATGTAATAGTAAAAACTACAATTCTTGGATAATTTGGGATTCTCACTTTAACAGTTCACGCTAAAAAGTGACGTATGATTTGTTGACTAGATGTGTGCACAAACAACTCCAAATAAGAGCCTCGACTCAGAGAGGAAGCGACTCCTGTATACGCGTGCGTGTGTGCGTGCATGTATGTATGTATGTATGTATGTGTATATATACATATATAAGTGTGTGTGTGTGTGTGTGTGCGCATGTGGTGGTGGTTTGGGGTCGGGGGGTCAACAAACGAGCCCAAGTCTCTGCTGTTTGTCTTGTGGACGAGGGAGAAAACATCCCAACAAGACGAGGAATGAAGGGAGGAAGAATCAAGGGGGTGGCGAGTTCTGGAAACTGATAAACTAAGGGCTCGGGCCACAAACACAGCCGTCCTGTTTTGCTTCTCTCGCTGCCATATTTGGGCCGGCTCACAGCAGTGCGGTCGGGAACGGAGCTTAGCACCTGATTTTGAGCCGATCGAAGATAAGCCATGACGCTTGCTTCAGTAGTTCTGGGAAATGAGACACGTGTACATGCACACTAAACTAAAACACCTTCAAATGCACTTCAACTGACCAGCATTCTCATATTGACACTGGAGACGAAGAAAAAAAAAAGATGTTTTTACTCATTTCAAGCTTCAAAGGTCTAGAAATAGGTTTAATAATCTTATATTTGATTTATTGTCTCTTTATAATAGGAGATAAGTACACTTAGTACATAAATTTGACTGTATTCCGGATATTTTCACGTTCAACTTCACACTTCTACTAGGTCAATGATTACTGCTGTATAACCCATCAATCACTCCTGTCAGGGGCAATTACACACAACTGTCACCTGCGGTCACTGTCACTGTATTCCGTTTTCATTTTCTCTCTCTCTCTCTCTCTCTCTCTCTCTCTCGCTCTCTCTCTGTGTTTCAGTGTCTAACTCTTTCCCCGTCTAGATGTCTTGCCTGTGTGAGCTCCTACTGACAGGCGAATGCATGCAAATAGATGCATGGTCTCTGCTCTGTCTACACCACACACACACACAAACACACACACACACCCCTCGTAATTCCCACCTGCTGACCAGGAAAAATAAACCGCTCTCTCAACCTGGAATTCCTAATTGGGAACTCAGGATGGTCTCCTCAACTCCGAGTTCAGGAAGTGGCTCCTCACAGCCACCTGTTGATCTTCGATCAATCAACATCCAGACACATTCAATCGTTCAATCTATAACAACTTTCGCTGTTTTGAGGAGGAAAATATACAGTCCCCTCAAAAATTGCTGGAACGGCAAGACCAAGTCTATTGTTTTTTGCTATACACCGAAGACATTTGGGTTTGACATAAAAAGACGAATATCTCTGTGGATGATAGAGCAGAATGTCAGCTTTTATTTCCTAGTATTTGCATCTAGATGTGTTAAACAACTTCGAACCTTACTTATTATTTGAACCCACCCATTCTTTTCTAGTGATCAAAAATATTGGAGCACGTGACTGATCCGTGTTTCTTGCTGCCCAGGTGTGCTGTGTTAAATTGATTGATTGAAGGATTAATAGCTTTTAACTATGCATTTGTTGTTAAAAAGGATAAGCCAACATGAAGATCAGAACGCTGTCTATGGGAGAAAAGCAAGCCATTGTGAAGCTGAGAAAAGAGGGAAAATCTATCAGAGGCATTGCAGAAACATAGTCAATACAACAATTTGGAATGTTCTGGAAAAGAAAGAAACCACTGATGTACTAACAACCAGACACTGAATGGGTCAGTCAAGGAAAACAACAGCAGCTGATGACGAACATTGTTAGAGCTGTGAAGAAAAACCCAAAAATAACAGTTAGTGACATCACCAACAACCTCCACAGGGCAGGGGTGAAGGTCTCACAATCCTCCATTTGAAGAAGACTTTGAGAGCAGAAATCTAGAGACCATAACACAAGATGCAAACCACTCACCAGCAGCAAGAATCAGAAAGCCAGATTGGAATTCACAAAGAAATACAGAGATGATCCACAAAAGTTCTGGAACCAAGTTCTAAACCACTGCCACAGTGACAGAAAGGCCAAAGTGTGGAGACCGAAAGGATCTGCTTATGATCCAAAACATACAAGCTCATCTGTGACACATGGTGGAGGTAGTGTCATGGCTTGGGCTTTCATGGCTGCTTCTGGAACATTCTCACTCATTTTTACTGATGATGTGACTCATGATGGTAGCAGCAGAATGAATTTGGAAGTTTACAGGAACATTTTATCTAATCAGGAGGAGCTTTATCATGCAACGAGACAATGATCCAGAACACACTGCCAACTCAACAAAGGACTTTATCAGGAGGAAAAAATAGAAGGTTTTA
Organism: Ictalurus furcatus; assembly: GCF_023375685.1. Taxonomy (NCBI): domain Eukaryota; kingdom Metazoa; phylum Chordata; class Actinopteri; order Siluriformes; family Ictaluridae; genus Ictalurus; species Ictalurus furcatus. The sequence continues at coordinate 937,741 of NC_071279.1, forward strand.
GACTGGCCAAGTCAATCACCAGACCTTAACCCAGTTGAGCAGCATTTCACCTCCTGAAGAGGAGACTGAAGTGAGAAACACCCCGAAACAAACAACAGCTGAAAGAAGCTGTGGTACAAGTCTGGTAAAGTATCACAAAAGAAGAAACCAACAGTTTGGTGATGTCAGTGAGTCACCAGCTTGATGCAGTTACTGCACACAAGGGATATGCAATTAAGTGTTATTTATTTTACAGCTATCTTCTCCTATACATTTGCTCACCTAGAAATTGAGTGGCCTGCTACTAAAGATGTCATGTTCTAAGGTGTTTATCACATCTAGATGCGCACACACACACACACACACACACACACACACACACACACACACACAGCATATTCTATTTAAAAAAAAAAAAGAAGAAGAAGAAAAAAAACTGTACACTTACCTGCCTGATGTAAAGGGAAGAGAAGGAACTTCAGGAGGAAGTGGAAAACCTGAGTGCGTGCACACACACACACACACACACACACACACACAGTCATGTAAAATCACTGTAGGTCACATCAGTGTATAATAAAGAGAGAAATAAAAGCTTACCAGGTGGCGGGACACTCATGGGCGGTCCTGTGACAAGAGCATAAACACAGCGTCACACACCCAGTCACTGTTACTGTCTTCCTGAACTTCACATTTACACTCTCTACACACACTCTGTTACACGTGGAGTAATTATCACGTGGAATACAGACAATTAAAAGTGTATAGACCTTCATCACTTCTCAGATCATGACACGCTTTGTCTTTAACTTGATCATTTTTTCTGAATAGGTTTGTCAGGGGAGGACAGTTAAAGCATGAAACGGGGCCGGCAGAATAGGACAGTGAGAGTGTGTGTGTGTGTGTGTGTGTGTGTGTCCAACAGACCGTGACCTCAACCGGGTTTAAACATTTAGGCAAGCTTCCAATTCCAGTGTGTTCAGCGGATCACCCGGCTTGTAACCTTTCCTGACCCGGAATAGTCCCAAACACCAAACTGGCTCTTAGAAAGTCAATTCCCAATCTCTCCTTCTCTCTCCCACACACACACACCTGGGTAGCATGCGTCCTTGTTTTTCCCGCATGGCCCCCTGATGAGAGTCATGCTCGGAAAGAAAGTTTTCAACAACATGGCCATGCAACACAGAGCGGGGGGAAAAACAACACTGAAAGAAAAATATATGTCTGAGGAACAGAGAGTCACATTTCTGTCCTTCACCCAGAGTGAAATAACTACCCGGGCTACTACACACACACTTTATAATCTCTTTTACAATTTTGAATGCAGTCATTCCACCAACTTTAGAAACGAGCAAAAATTTGCACGTCTCACAAAAAAAAAAAGATCTGCAAAACATATTAAACTTATTCCTGAAATGTCTAGAGGTTTTTAAAAAAAAACTTAAGTAGATCCTCAAACTGACAAAACAACAAGCAGTTTTTCAGGTTGAATTTGCGTCTGCATGTAATTGTGTGTAGCTGAGCGTGAGTGTGTGTGTGTGTGTAACCAGGGTTTGATGGGTTGCGTGCGGCGACATATTTGGCAGCGTATAAGAAAGCTAATGGAGTAGGTTGATTGTGGTTGCGTGTATGTCTTTCTTTTTCCCATTTCCCTTTCACCTCGCTCCACCTTTTATCCTTTCCCTTTTTTTGTCATCATTAAGGGTGGCTGAAATGTTGGCCCGTTTATAAACCTGAGTACTTGCAGACGGAGTTTAGAAAGATTGAGTGCTAAACGAGCTAGTGAGTGAGAAATCTTCTACGAGACAAAAAGGTTAACCTCATGCGGTGGTTAAAGGTTATGTCTGACAAATAGCAGCTGTATAATAAATAAAAAGCTCTTCCAAGTGCATCAGTTCCTTTTTCAGCAAAAACACCCCCACAGCATGATGCTGCCATCCCCATGCTTCACAGTTGGGGTGGTGTTCTTCAGATTAAAAGCCTCACCCTTTTTCCTCCATACAGTTTTTTTTCTTTTGACCAGAGAACACTCCTCCAAAAGGCTGGTGATCAGCTGGAAACATCTATCCATCCATCCATCCATCCATCCATCCATTTTCTATACCGCTTATCCTATTGGGTCGAGGGAAACCTGGAGCCTATCCCAGGGAGCATAGGGCACAAGGCGGGGTACACCCGGGGTGCCAACCCATCACAGGGCACACTCACATACACATTCACACACTACGGATAATTTGGAAATGCCAATCAGCCTACCATGCATTTCTTTGGACTGGGGGAGGACGGGGAGAACATGCACACTCTGCACATACAGGGCCACGGTGGGAATCGAATGCCGTGAGACGAATGTGCGAACCATTAACCCACCGTGCACCCAGCTGCAAACTTTAGTCTGGCTTTTTTTTAAGCCAGACTTAAGTGGTTTTCACACTGGGCAAGAGTGCCCGAGTGCAATTATTCCTGGTGCCCCTGCAGCGTTGGTCTGGTTTCAAACTCACTTGATTCTATCGCATGGAGAACACAACACGACCCACCATTTTATAAAAAAATTATTATTCTGGTGCTATTACGAGCAGAAGAGTGAACGACACTTGGGTCTATGTGCGTCGCATTGCACATAGAAAACAGACATGCAAAAACATTTGCTTTCTTGTGGGTTCTGTTTAACTGCTCCTGTATGTTTACACATATCTGAATAAGGCACCTTAACCTCTTCTGTGTTCCACAACGTTCCCCTACAACTCATGATACACGCGTGTTGTGAAGTCATCATCGGCTAAAACACCCGTGCAGGTTACTATACTTCCGGAACGAGTGCGGACCCGAGAACGAGTCACGTTCACGTGAATCGCGGCACAGTTATGGTACAATCGAACTCCTAGAGGTAGTCTCGGGTTCGGTACCACGGTGCACTTCCTGGCCCGCATGACCGCTTTCACATTTCTGCTTTTTCATGCAAACCGTGCTCCGTTTCAGTCTAAACTACCAGTGTGAAAGCCGCCTTAGAGTAGGGGCTTCTTCCTCTGCGTGCACATACTCTGGCACTAATCGAACCTTTCAGACCAAAGTTCGTTCATCCCTCGGAGTTCATATCTGCCTCTTTCGTGAAGGACGCCGTGTCCGTGTTGTCTCAAGATTGTTATATTTACATACAATTGTTCATACATTCAGTTGTTTGGAAATTGCTCCTAAGGAGAAAGCAGTATTTTTTTCTTGGCTGAGTTGCTCGGATATCCCCATGTTATCAAAGGCAAAAAAGGTACGATATCAAAAAGGTAGGCCATTTTACAGCCACAGGTGCTCCTACTAACTTCCAATTATGACAATTGGCCAATCAGAAGCTTCTAAAAAAAAAAAAAAAAGCATCATATGAATTTCTGGACTCTTCCAGACTTTTTAAAGAGATAGTCAACTTGTATGTAAACTTTTCACCCACTGGAATTCTCATATATTAGGAACAGATTAGAGAGCGATTTATTTCAGCTTTAATTCTCGATTTAATTAGCCATTGTTTTCAAATATTACCACAGAGTAGACACCCTAATCTACTTGATGAAAGAAATGTATGGTAACGTGAAAAGTGTGGAGATGTGGATAAACTGAGACTGAATTCCTTTGAGTATGTAAACATTCGTCCTCAAGTTATATAGTTACATTTCAGAATGATTTCCTGCTTAACAACTTCTGCACATCCTTATTTGCTTAATTAGTTTAATTACGCATGTTAGTCCATGGGGAAAAAAAAAAGAAGTCATGCCCCTTCAAAATTCAGCTCCCAGCACCCGTGGCTTATGTTTCACACAGGATGAAAACGAAATGGATTTGAGCAGTACATGCTGCATCATGCTTAAAACGGTGAACATCAACTGGATTGAAAACATTATTCTGAAATTCTATTGGTTGATAAACTGTCCAAATTATTATTATTTTTTAAATCAGATTTAACTAAACGGATGTATCGTGTAGGTCAGAGGTCACCAAGCCTCTTTCTTGAGATCGATCGGCTTATCAACTAAAACACACCTGTTTGAGTTGATCAAGAACTTCTTAAAGCAGTGATTAGATGGATAGATGGGCACCATTATGGTTGGAGCTAAAGTCTTCAGGAAGGTAGATCTCCAGGAACAGGGCTGGCACTGATGTATGGATACATTGATACTTTTTTTTTTCCCTCTCAGACCGAGTACGTGACTCCGATACTGAAACGTGTAATCTAACTTTATTTTCGTATTAAACAAGGGGCATCATAGAACATTTTCTTTAGCTCTCTTTATGTTGGTTGCTGCTGTGTGCTGCTAGCAATGAGCTCCATGTGCTGAGTTTTATGTCTATAATATTCTGGCATTTAAACAGTATAGAAAGCGTGAATGTGGCTGAGCTGCACAGTATAATCAAGCAGTGTGATTTAAAATAAGTGAAAGGTCATAAGCACTGTATACGGTGGCGAGCGAAGGGAAACGAAGCACGCGTCTCAAGCGCTCTCTCTCTCTCTCTCTCTCTCTCACACATGCCACGGTTTCTCTGCATGCTCGCTTCCCTACTCCACGCTCACAAATACCTCTGTGTGTGCGGAATTCACAGCAGTCATTTTTATCGATCGCATTCGGATCGGCCATCCACGCACTCACTGTTAAAGATACCGTTTAAAGACCTTAAGATACGGTTTGATCGTAATCATTAATCGTGAAATAAGTCCAGATTGCGGTCGTTTTGTGCTGTCTGTTTATATTAACATGGCAACGTGCACTAGGGTTACCTCACGTGGTATCCCAGGGCGTCAGATGTTGGTATAGGACGGTCCCTCCAGGATTTTGCGACCGCAGAAATGAACACAAAATCGAGCAAACTCTGCGGAGGAGCTTGCGATTTTTCACAAATTCCGCAGAATTCGGGCCGAGACGCCCGATTGTGTGACGTCATCAGGACGCGCATTCAGTCGAAGCTTACTTCGATTCACGTGCGTCGAACATAAGAACAGCTAAAGAGGTCTCATTTACCAACAAACATCACTGCGAAAGACCGCGCACAACAATTTCGTGCAGTCGCGATTTCGCCAATTCGAGTAGTTTTCTGAAGAAGAAAAAAAAAGTACAAAAAAAGCCGCAGCGAAATCGAGCGTTTTTGGCCGCAAAAAAAAAAACAACAACTCCAATACAAAATCCTGTACGGCCTGATAGGAGTACGAATAAACGAGCGTGGTATTGGAGCGATACCTAATACCAGTATTGCTAGAAATGCAAGCCTAGTACCAATACTCATCTTTAAATCAAGGTCAAACTGAATGCAAGGAAATCTTTCACTAAACCTTTTGAAACGTTCATCAAATTTACATTCTATTTCAAATACTGAAAGAACCGCAGTTGACTGACGGCGTACAACACTGTTGTCTACAGGTTGAGCTCCGATTAAAAAAAAAAAGTGTCATCAGGAGTCTGAATATCAGCTTTGCTTTCCCGTTATTTAAAGTTAAAAGTCTGCGACATCCTTCGATTTACTTCACTGAATGGATCAGAACAGAAGCATCCTGGCCTGAGAAAGAACGAAGGCATGCTGTCACTCTGTGCTACAGTTGCACAATGACTCGGATTTAATCATGGAGGTTGGTTGTTGTTTTTTTTTTGAGAACAAGACTAAATGAATAATTGGACAGCTTTGGCGAGATTTTTGATGAAAACCGGCAGGATGAAGCGGTTATCGTTCCGTTCTCTTTAACAAGTTAAACCTTGAACTGCGCTCCACTCCTCTGCAGCCTTGTGAGACTGAATCACTGCAACTCCTCTCAGATATTTTACCACCTTATCTAAGTATTCATGTTGCAACTATATGAATCCTTTCACCTTTGGAACATTTCCTTTCGAATTTTTTGAGCATTAACAAAACGGATAGTAGATGCAGTCTAACAGCAGAAATGCTTTTGCTTTTGAAAAAAAAAACAAAAAAAAAAAAAAAAAAAAAAAAAAATTCACACGCACATGTTTTGTATCGCTTCCATATTTTTCTTTCCCAGCTGCAGATCCTTCCACTAAACCCGATCTCTCTCTCTCGAGCTGGGTCATTCAGCACATTTTCACACAGTTCTGCTGGCGTGGCACTTTCTCCTGCCACACGCTGCTATTTTTAGCCCAACACTGCACACAAAGGAAGCGCGGAACAGGCCGGCACACGTGTGCGAGTTGCGAGTTCTGGGGTTACGTGCAGGGGCTTGATTTAAAAAAGACAGAGGAAGGTTACATCTCCAGTCAAGCTTAAAAGGCTGCACTTCAAAGGCAGGGTCTGGCACGGATGTTTGATATTTTGGTAGCATTAGGAGGATGAAGGGGGCATTCTGAGGGGCAGGTTGGGGCGAGACTGGCTGTGCGGGTTGGATGGGGGGCGTGGTGGGGGGTGCAGGATTTGGCTGGGCATGATATTCAACAAGGCTTTGAAGATGAAGGGCAAGGAGAGCTCAGCTGTGGACTTCCTGGTGAGCCGATGAGGAAGACGTGTAGAAGCTACGCCTCAAAGCTGCAGGCAGTTACGCACACATGTCCGGATGATTTCGAACATACGCGAGCACCCACTACACAAACGCGCACTCTCACGTTCACATATGCACAATGAACACTGAAGGCCAACTCCATTTCCTGCTTATCCTGCAGAAAGAAACAGTTATTTATAGAACTACTATAGCTTCGAAGAGGGCTTCAGCTGAACGCGCGTCGTGACGACGTCACGTGACAAATCTCGGCCCGGATCTGCTGGAAATCCGCGGGAATCGTGAAAAATTGCAAGGTCCTCGGAATATCACGGAGTTCATTTCTGCGATCGCAAAAATCCCAAAATCCTGGACGAACTTCTAGCATTTATTTTATATTATATATACAATATTTTACTTTTCACACACCTCCACTTATTTCACTCACCTTTTATGCTTACATCACTGTATAAACTGTCATGTAACAATAACTGCCAATAATTTTTTGTTTGTTTGTTTTTTAAAGTATCGCATTTTTACATTGTTCCAGTGTGAGACTCCAGATAAGATTTTGTGGGTATTCTGATCTGGATAAATTAATACAGACTGGTGACACATCATAGAGACATCCATATGCTTCGAGGCATATCACAACAGCAGTGAATACTCATATAATCACAATACGCTATTTTTGTCTATCAGTACGTTTACATGGACAACAATAATCAGATATTAACCCGATTAAGAAACTAAGCGTGTAAACAGCGATTATTGATGACCTTAATCCGACTAAAGTCATACTCGAAGTAAACACAAATAGAATTAAGACATGTGGAGTATTCCTGCTTTAGTCACATTATCGACGTGTATTACAGACATGTACACACCTTAATCACACTATTAACGCCGTGTGGGAGTTTTCACCGCATTTTGCGACAGGACACGTACACACACGGCAGTGCTCAACCGTTTGACGGCAAACAAGAGAGCACGGCTGCGTCCCAAACCGCATACTTACCTGCTATATAGCAGGTGAGATACATGTATTTCAGCTAATATATATTAGGTAAGTACGCGGTTTGGGACGCAGCCCAAGGCTTCAAGCAGTCGTCTATTAGCACGTACAGCATGACAAATACTTAACCGCCCTCGAAGCGTTCGTGAAATTAAAACTGAAACACCGAAAACTGTATACGGTTCCGTAATGAAGACGAACTGCATGCGTGAAATACGTGAATTTCTTTAGGGAACGTCGGACGGCGTGGCTTGGGGACGTAATGACGTGTGCCGTTAATCGATTTACATTCTATAACATGTAAAACCTGAACATGAAAGGAATGTTCTAAAAGCAACTCATGTAAACACCTTAATCACAATATTGTCTTATTCAGAATAAGGTCCATAATTAGATTACTGCTGTCCATGTAAACGTAGTCAATTAGTTTTTTCATGTTTAATTTGTTCTCTCTATATTTCTCAATCTCTCTCAATCGCAGATGCAGATGCTTCACTAAAACACTACAGGGTCTCATTTATCAAGCTGGATATGAACAGATTTATTCGTAAATCATTTGGAAGAGTCTAAACAAATCCTCTAACTTGGAAAAACCAATAAAATGGAGTACTCGGGTGTGCAGCGATGCCTTTGGCTGCCTTCGAACACTGAAGTACAAGAGTGTAATGGATGTATTACTCACAAGAGAGATGAAAGGACTGCGGTGTGTAACACTGCTGTGACGTCATAGTAAAGCAAATAAATAAATAAATAAACAAACAAACAAACAAATAAATAAATAAAAGCTTCAGTGTGTGCCTGAGCGTGTCTGTGAGTGGAGTAGCACTAATATAGCTCTCCATACGGACCACTTGTCCTTAGGGTCATAGGAATGCGTGTAGGTTTTCATATTTTAGAGACATTTGTCTGGCCCATATTTGAAACACTAAACTTTATTAAATTACAAGCAGAAGATAGCTCCTTGCAAACGTTTCTGCATGTGTGTGTGTGTGTGTGTGTGTGTGTGTGTGTGTGTGTTTCTTACGTGGTGGGTGTTGTATAAAAGGAGGAGTGGAGCTGATGGAGAGAAGAGGAAAAGGTGGAGAAGGAATGATGGGGGCAAAGAAAGGAGGTGGCTTAGAGGATGGCGGCTCAGCATCCACGGGCCTTTCGGAGGAGGACGGCACCTGCAAAACGCACACACACACACACACAAGCAAGGGTTATGTAACAAACTCTAGACACAGTCCATTCATTATACATAAATGCATTTCATTCAACCATCTCGCTTTCTCTCTCTCTCTCGCTCTCTCTCTCTCACACACACCTGCATGCTGCTTCCATCTGTGCTGTGATGTCTTCGCCCTTCCACACGAATGATGGTCTCTGTTTGCCCTCCGATTACATCGATGGAGTTTTTCAACTTCCTGCATTCACAAACAGACACACACACACACACACACACACACACACACACACACACACACACACACACACACACAACCTTGTGTGTACAACAGCAAGAGATCACTGGAGATGGACGCAACTCAATACCTGAATTAAAAAAAAAAGTCTACTTGATATAAGATTCAACTAGCTAAATAACCATTAGTTTATATAAACCATTTTAATAACCGTTAAATGAACCAATCAGTTAATACGCAAAACCCCTCATACTCGACGTGCAATCATTCTGAGCACTGAATAAAACCCACTCATCTCCATGACACACATCATGTACTCATTCAATCAAGCACGCACAAGGCAGCATGTACTTGAAAATCTGTCTGATACGTCACACTCACTGACCTCAACAAGCCATGAGTGTTAACGTCACATGACCATGTCATTCACAATTCCATATAACCCAGAACTACAGAAACCTGATCTAGTGCTTAGTGCTAACTGTTCCTTTACAGCCTGTCCAAAACATCAGTTCACTGACAGTGTGTGGCTGGTGGGCGTGGCTCCGTCACCTTTGCTAGGATCGCAGTAGTTACGTAGTACAGACAGAAATAACCGGCCAATAACCGGTCTGAGAAATCAATGAGAGACTAAGACGTACCTGGAGGAGCAATCCGATTTAGACACCGGCTCATCATGACTACCCTGGACACGCAGAGAGAAATAAGACTTGCGTTAACATCCCCTAATGTTACAGACTTTAACTGAGGTTGATTACGCTCAACTGGGATAAGATCGATGCGGCTTACCGTGGTTTTGTCAGACGAGCCTAAGGTCATGAACTCTAGGCTCATGCGCAGTCTTCTCTGTTTGTCACAATAAGTCTTCCAGGTGTCCTCGTTGAAGCCGTAGTTAAAATAGTCTGACAGGTCCGCACCTGATTGCGCCCACCCACACACACACACACACACACACACACACACACACACACACACACACACACTTACAAAGCCTCCCACAAAAAAATCTGACTAAAACATACACAGCTTGGTCACAAATAAAAGGTACATGCTTTTCCACTTACCCAAAATGCACTAGTTCAGCTAAGATATGTTTGTTGGCTGAAGCTTGCTTTATTAGTTTTGCCCTAAAGCTACAAGGCTAATGTAGCTAAAAACCAGATGAAGCTTTAGCGGTGTACATACTACATTGGATCAATTCAAATATAAGCTCATTTTTGGCCATTCGTGCCTCAAATGAATTGTGTGGCTAATACTGTATCATCTGTATAGTTACGTAAAACAGCAAGTCTGTATTAAAAATAAATACAATTGAACTCAAACCACTCTATATTAGCATCCAAATCACCTCCTATCGATTCCTTACTTGTGATAGTAAATAATGTACAACCCCAATTCCAAAAAAGTTGGGACGCTGTGTAAAATGTAAATAAAAACAGAATGCAATGATTTGCAAATCTCATAAACCCGTGTGTTATTCACAGTAGAACATAGAAAACATATCAAATGTTTAAACTGAGGAAATGTACTGTTTGAAGGGGAAAAAATAAGGTAATTTTGTATTTGATGGCTGCAACACGTCTCAAAACAGTTGGGACAGAGGCAACAAAAGGCTGGAAAAGTAAGTGTTAGTAAAAAGAAACAGCTGGAGATTAATTGGGAACAGGTCAGGTATAAAAATAAAAAGAGTCTTTCAGAAATAAAGACGGGCAGAGGTTCACCAATCTGCGAAAAACTGCGTCTACAATTTGTGGATTGGCATTCTTGGAAAAAAGTTTTTTCAAGATGGCTGCCGCTACTGTTTGGTGACCATATATTATATTTACACCCATAAACCACACAAGCAAGTCCATTTCAGATTATTTGAACCACTGTGCACAGTTTGAGGCAACTGATGATTTAGGCATGCAGTGTGCACAATGAGATACAAGTAAAAATAAGTTTCTCGTAATCAATAGCAATATTAGACCTCAGAAATGACATGGCTTAGAATTGGTGCAAGGGTAAGGTTTTTGGAAGGTAAAAAAGTTGTTAGTGTAGACAGCTGGATTAGACCATTTCAAATATATAATCAAATGAATTTAAAAACAAATTCAACATGGATGTCTGTAAACTCTGTTTTTCGATTCTCATACCTCAGCAAGGAGTTCTCAGCAAGTCATTTTCTTTCCTTTTACTCCTGTCAGGCTCATAAGTCATACCATTAAATTAAAAGGAAAGTGTTTTCCTTCCCATCCTACTTGAACATACACACCTGGCTTTCTCCAAGGCTTCTCCTCATCCACCTCTAGTTCTGGAGTGCCAATGATGCCGTCCACTGCAACCAGAGCCACTCCTCTGACCTTTGTGCCTGGGGAACATTAGGATACACATAAGTGCTCAAATGATAAACATTGTTTGGTCACTTACTGGACATCTAGATCAAGTGTAAAATAAGAGTCGCTGCAGCTAAATGAAAATAAAATAATGTAAATATCAAACAAAATGCTACAAAAATCACTTTCTGGCCCCACCCTTTACTGACAGAAGAAGAACAGAAACCATTGGGAACATCAGAACTTATTCTCAAAGAGATTGAGAGACAAAATTTGTGGCAATACGTCAAGCCGCTGTTGAGATGGGTCACTTCCTGTTTTCAGTAGTCCTCCCAACTTACAAATGAACCTGAGGCTTGTTTGTTAATATGAGGTCATGTTGCTAAAATTACATGTCAATTTCCATACAATGTCCATCCATAAAAGTGTTGCTGAGAAATGGCCATCAAATTTGTTTGCAAGTTATGGATGAACCATCAAAAATCCAAGAGTTGGTTTTAATATGATCCAAAATTTCTGATGAATGGACAACATTTGTATGAGAGGAAATAAAAAAAAAAAATTGAAAGCACTTACCTTTTAATTTAATGGTATGACGTGAAATTAACATCATGGTATTTGTTGAACTTGACATGGCCAAAACATTTGAGCAAAGGGGAAATATTTTTTGCCACAGGCTCCTATAGACCTCCATGTAGTAGTAGTAGAAATAGTAGTAGTTGTAGTAGTAGAAAAAATAGAAGTAGTAGTAGTTGTAGTAGTAGAAAAAATAGAAGTAGTAGTAGTTGTAGTAGTAGAAAAAATAGTAGTAGTAGTAGTAGTAGAAATAGAAGTAGTGGTAGTAGTAGTAGTAGTGGTAGTAGTAGAAAAAATAGTAGTAGTAGTAGTAGTAGTAGTAGTAGTAGTAGAAATAGAAGTAGTAGTAGTTGTAGTAGTAGAAAAAATAGTAGTAGTAGTAGTAGTAGTAGTAGTAGTAGAAATAGAAGTAGTGGTAGTAGTAGAAAAAATAGTAGTTGTAGTAGTAGTAGTAGTAGTAGTAGAAATAGAAGTAGTAGTAGTTGTAGTAGTAGAAATAGAAGTAGTAGTAGTTGTAGTAGTAGAAATAGAAGTAGTAGTAGTTGTAGTAGTTGTAGTAGCAGAAATAGAAGTAGTAGTAGTTGTAGTAGTAGAAATAGAAGTAGTAGTAGTTGTAGTAGTAGAAATAGAAGTAGTAGTAGTTGTAGTAGTTGTAGTAGCAGAAATAGATGTAGTAGTAGTTGTAGTAGTTGTAGTAGTAGAAATAGAAGTAGTAGTAGTTGTAGTAGTTGTAGTAGTAGAAATAGAAGTAGTAGTAGTTGTAGTAGTTGTAGTAGCAGAAATAGAAGTAGTAGTAGTTGTAGTAGTTGTAGTAGTAGAAATAGAAGTAGTAGTAGTTGTAGTAGTAGAAATAGAAGTAGTAGTAGTTGTAGTAGTTGTAGTAGCAGAAATAGAAGTAGTAGTAGTTGTAGTAGTTGTAGTAGCAGAAATAGAAGTAGTAGTAGTTGTAGTAGTTGTAGTAGTAGAAATAGAAGTAGTAGTAGTTGTAGTAGTAGAAATAGAAGTAGTAGTAGTTGTAGTAGTTGTAGTAGCAGAAATAGAAGTAGTAGTAGTTGTAGTAGTAGAAATAGAAGTAGTAGTAGTTGTAGTAGTAGAAATAGAAGTAGTAGTAGTTGTAGTAGTTGTAGTAGCAGAAATAGAAGTAGTAGTAGTTGTAGTAGTTGTAGTAGTAGAAATAGAAGTAGTAGTAGTTGTAGTAGCAGAAATAGAAGTAGTAGTAGTTGTAGTAGTTGTAGTAGTAGAAATAGAAGTAGTAGTAGTTGTAGTAGTAGAAATAGAAGTAGTAGTAGTAGTTGTAGTAGTAGAAATAGAAGTAGTAGTAGTAGTTGTAGTAGTAGAAAAAATAGAAGTAGTAGAAGTAGTAGTTGTAGTAGTAGTAGTAGAAAAAATAGAAGTAGTAGTAGTTGTAGTAGTAGTAGTAGTAGAAATAGAAGTAGTAATAGTTGTAGTAGTAGTAGTAGTAGTAGTAGAAATAGAAGTAGTAGTAGTAGTTGTAGTAGTAGAAAAAATAGAAGTAGTAGAAGTAGTAGTTGTAGTAGTAGTAGTAGTAGTAGAAAAAATAGAAGTAGTAGTAGTTGTAGTAGTAGTAGTAGTAGAAATAGAAGTAGTAATAGTTGTAGTAGTAGTAGTAGTAGTAGTAGAAATAGAAGTAGTAATAGTTGTAGTAGTAGTAGTAGTAGTTGTAGTAGTAGAAATAGAAGTAGTAGTAGTAGTTGTAGTAGTAGAAAAAATAGAAGTAGTAGAAGTAGAAGCAGCAGTAGTAGTAGAAGTAGAAAAAGAAGAAGAAGTAGAAAGAAAACAATTATAGCCCCTAATTATAGCTGTTCCCCCAAATGTGAGGGTTTTTTTTTGGTTTTGTTTAAAAGGTTAAAGGTCAGCAGGTTATTACCTGACACGGTGGTTATGCCTGAGGTCTTGAGATTGACAGCAGTGCTACTGAAATATGGAAACACACAGAACATTAAGTTACTTAACTAACACATCATCATTGGCATACTGATGCCAGAACAACAGCGTTTGTTTCCAGAAAGCAGCATTTCCAGGAAGCACGAGATTCGCCTAAATCCAGAGTTCTCTGTTTCAGACACAAGTATTAGGCATAATCCTCTGAAACTTACGCCTGAACCTACCTGCAGAGACTCTGAGCATGGTACATCAGTGTCCAAAACATCATGCACTCTTACTGAGACAACGATTTCATTTCTATTGCTTTATTTGTTTGTTTATCTCAATTTTATATATAGATGGTGAAAATATAATTAAATCAAATAGAAAAGCATTCAAATAACTGTTAAAGGTAAATACTTTCATTGCAACTGCATTTATAGATGTAGACAAATATTCAACAAATTTGTCACGTTATTTGTTTTCTACTGGCAAAAAAAACTAGTTAATTTCAAATAAAAAGGCTATATGTTCGCAAAAAAAAAAGGACAAAACTACTCCTTCCACTGCTGAAAAAAGGAGTACATGTAATTGATGACATTTTCAGAACTTATGAGCGCTTGAGGATACCCAATTTCAATCTGAGATTGAGTTTAGGCTTTCGCTAGCTCTCATCTTGGTACAGACCGCAAAATAAGGGAAACTCGAAAACATCCGAAGAATCCTGAAATTAGACACTTTTGTTACACGCGGTAATTTTAAATAGTGAACCAGTTTGATCGCAGTAATTAAAGGCAAAATCTGAAATTTTGATGGAAGGTAGCTCGAAAGACTTTGAAACTCAAATTTCAAACAAACAGAGCTTCAACGCTCCCTCCAACGCTATAGTTGGCCCCGAATCACGCTAAAACACCGAAGTGTTCGAATTAAAGGGCCGTCTGGGGGGGCGAGGGAAGGTTGTTCGTTACGGGACCAACCACCGCCCCGCCCCCACCCCCCACCCACACACACAAAGCCCAAAACAAGTGAAGCCCTGGCATTTCATTAAAACTAGAATACTAGTACCATTTACATTCTTCATAGCACTGAGAGAAAGGCTGGAAAGAATCGATGGTATGTAAAACATTAGAGTTATTTTTATTTAAGGTTTTTTTTTGGGGGGGGGGATACTGTGCCAGAATACAAAGTGTTCGAGGAGTGGTTTCGGTAAATTTGCATTAAAAGAAATGCGTTAAGTTTATGTTATTACATGGATTCTTTGTGCAGACATGTCCTTGTCCATCTTTTATGCTCAGCTGTATGTTCTCACTATTAAACCAAAAATGTATGGACAAGTCTGGACGACACCCCCAAGAACTCTGACACGATTTGAACGGTGAATTCTGGTGCGAGTCAGAACCCTGGGAGGATTCTGGTGCGAGTCAGAACCCTGGGAGGATTCTGGTGCGAGTCAGAACCCTGGGAGGACTGAAACAGCAATACGCTAGGGGAAGACGTAAGACAATTCCAAAGTGTGAACAACATGGTGACCTTAACGGTAAAGCTGGGCCACTCGTATCACATGATTTTAACATGAAAGGGGCTATTTGGAATATTTCTCCTTTTCTTTGAGAGCTGCAGACATATGAGGAGATCTCTCCTAAATGTTCTTTTGGGGGTTTCATTTTGATCTCAGCCTTCTACTTCTTTTTTTTTTGTATAACTTAGTACAAAATCATAATGAAAAACTATTTTTTTAAAAACAAATAAAAACCTTTTGCCTTTCCAGACAACACGAGATGGCAGAGACACAGGACACGGTGCAGGGGATGAGTGTCTTGCTTGGCCTCGAACAGCGATTACTCACGTGCTCTGGATGTCTGTTTTGATGTTGCCGATGGTAACGCGCAAGTTGTCGTCGCTGTCCGAGTCGCTGTCCGCATCCTTCGTGACGGGAGAAAGCACGCGTTTACTATATTTTGGTGAATTACTAAAGCAGTGATTAAGGAAAAATAGCTACCTGATGATCAACTCCATTAACGCCTTCCACATCTCCAACCAAAGCACTGGGAATTCAAGACACAGTTATATATTTAAAAAAAAAAACAACATCACATTAGTAAATATGAGAAATGGAGGCACAAATTAGTAGATCTTTCCTAAGGCATCTAATTCAAGTAATCAGCCGTTTATCACACCCCTATCACAAGCCCTGAGGTGATGTGGGGGGGGCAATCTTTACAATATTGCAAAGAGGAAGAACAGAATGAGAGCTTGTTAAAACAGGGGTCATGTGACGAAGATTAAGAAAGACTCTGAGCATCACCGCACAGCTTTTTGTGAACCGTGTTTGCCTGGCCAACGCGCAACTTGATGTGGGTCTGAACAGATCCCTGAGTGGCTTGGAGGATCCGTTTACAAGCCAGCTGTCGGAATCGGACCAGCATATCATATGTGATGGGGAATAAGAAGTGAAATCCGCATCTTTAGGCCGCTCAGAAATGCCGCGTCAAGCTCCGAGTGCCTTTTGGAGGTGAGTGCTTGAGCTCTGGTTTGTGTTTACGCGAGCCGGTGAATTTAATGAGCAGTCAAAAAGTCATTTCGCCCTCAGCTTCCCATCCACATCCGAGTGGGTTTTTTTAATATCCGTGATATGTCATTACCGAGCACTGAGCTTACCGGGTATTAAATGTACATGCTTCATTAGTGTAGCATAACTCCGCCTAATGAGAAATAAATGTGATGACCCATTTCATTCCAGCTCAGCTCGTCGCACACGCTCCCTCACAAACAATGCATCTGTATTTATTCCACGCCGCTCGAGCTGGAAATAAGCAGCGCTTATAGCGCCAGAGGCAAAACTGGGACGCCAGGCGTGTGAATGGGTCACTAGGTCTTAATTGCTGCAATATATCAAGATGGAAGTGGAAAACCGGACCTGATCTTTATATAGAGTTAGCAGGATGGGTCATGTGATCAGATGTGGAGGAAACACTCACCTGAAAATTTCAGTCTCGGTCTTCTTATCGTCATCATCACCTGCGGCATCGTTCACATCATCGTCGTTGTCTATAAGAAGTGACCAGACAGAATAAGAACTGACTGTGTGTGTGTGTGTGTGTGTGTGTGTGTGTGTGTGTGTGCTGATCTTTTCAAACATCAGTCAATCCAAACAGGCAGAAGTTTGATCACAGTCTGCTAACAGTGTGTTCTGTGCAGGTTTATCTCTACTACATGGCTGCACTCTCTCCCCCTCTCTCACTCTCCCCCCTCCCCCTTTCTCATGCACTCTCTCCCCCCTCCCCCTTTCTCATGCACTCTCTCCCCCCTCCCCCTTTCTCATGCTCGCTCACTCTCCCCCCCTCTCTCACTCTCCCCCTCCCCCTTTCTCATGCTCGCTCACTCTCCCCCCCTCTCTCACTCTCCCCCCTCCCCCTTTCTCATGCACTCTCTCCCCCCTCCCCCTTTCTCATGCTCACTCTCCCCCCCTCTCTCACTCTCCCCCCTCCCCCTTTCTCATGCTCACTCTCCCCCCCTCTCTCACTCTCCCCCCTCCCCCTTTCTCATGCACTCTCTCCCCCCTCCCCCTTTCTCATGCTCACTCTCCCCCCCTCTCTCACTCTCCCCCCTCCCCCTTTCTCATGCTCACTCTCCCCCCCTCTCTCACTCTCCCCCCTCCCCCTTTCTCATGCTCACTCTCCCCCCCTCTCTCACTCTCCCCCTCCCCCTTTCTCATGCTCACTCTCCCCCCCTCTCTCACTCTCCCCCTCCCCCTTTCTCATGCTCACTCTCCCCCCCCTCTCTCACTCTCCCCCTCCCCCTTTCTCATGCACTCTCTCCCCCCTCCCCCTTTCTCATGCTCACTCTCCCCCCCTCTCTCACTCTCCCCCTCCCCCTTTCTCATGCTCACTCTCCCCCCCTCTCTCACTCTCCCCCTCCCCCTTTCTCATGCTCACTCTCCCCCCCTCTCTCACTCTCCCCCTCCCCCTTTCTCATGCTCACTCTCCCCCCCTCTCTCACTCTCCCCCCTCCCCCTTTCTCATGCTCACTCTCCCCCCCTCTCTCACTCTCCCCCCTCCCCCTTTCTCATGCACTCTCTCCCCCCTCCCCCTTTCTCATGCTCACTCTCCCCCCCTCTCTCACTCTCCCCCTCCCCCTTTCTCATGCTCACTCTCCCCCCCTCTCTCACTCTCCCCCTCCCCCTTTCTCATGCTCACTCTCCCCCCCTCTCTCACTCTCCCCCCTCCCCCTTTCTCATGCTCACTCTCCCCCCCTCTCACTCTCCCCCTCCCCCTTTCTCATGCACTCTCTCCCCCCTCCCCCTTTCTCATGCTCACTCTCCCCCCCTCTCTCACTCTCCCCCTCCCTCATGCTCACTCTCCCCCCCTCTCACTCTCCCCCTCCCCCTTTCTCATGCTCACTCTCCCCCCCTCTCTCACTCTCCCCCCTCCCCCTTTCTCATGCTCACTCTCCCCCCCTCTCACTCTCCCTGCTCCCCCTTTCTCATGCTCACTCTCCCCCTCCCTCACTCTCCCCCCTCCCCCTTTCTCATGCTCACTCTCCCCCCTCCCCCTTTCTCATGCTCACTCTCCCCCCTCTCTCTCTCCCCCTCCCCCTTTCTCATGCTCACTCTCCCCCCTCCCCCTTTCTCATGCTCACTCTCCCCCCTCTCTCTCTCCCCCTCCCCCTTTCTCATGCTCACTCTCCCCCTCCCCCTTTCTCATGCACTCTCTCCCCCCTCTCTCACTCTCCCCCCTCACCCTTTCTCATGCTCACTCTCCCCCTCTCTCACTCTCCCCCCTCTCTCTCTCCCCCTCCCCCTTTCTCATGCTCACTCTACCCCCTCCCCCTTTCTCATGCTCACTCCCCCCCTCTCTCTCTCCCCCTCCCCCTTTCTCATGCTCACTCTCCCCCTCACCCTTTCTCATGCTCACTCTCCCCCCTCTCTCACTCTCCCCCCTCACCCTTTCTCATGCTCACCCTCCCCCCCTCACTCTCCCCCCTCCCCCTTTCTCATGCACTCTCTCCCCCCTCTCTCACTCTCCCCCTCCCCCTTTCTCATGCTCACTCTCCCCCTCCCCCTTTCTCATGCTCACTCTCCCCCCTCCCCACGCTCTCACTCCCCCCCTTTCTCATGCTCTCTTCCCCCCTCCCCCTTTCTCATGCTCTCACTCCTCTCTTTAACCCCCCTCATTTCTCTCTCTCACTCTCCCCCCTCCCCCTTTCTCATGCTCTCTCCCCCCCCTCTCTCACTCTCCCCCCTCCCCCTTTCTCATGCTCTCTCCCCCCCTTTCTCATGCTCTCTTCCCCTTTCTCACTCTCCCCCTCCCCCTTTCTCATGCTCTCACCCCTCTCTTTAACCCCCCTCATTTCTCTCTCACTCTCCCCCTCACTCTCTCTTGCCATCACTCTCCCCCCTCCCCCTTTCTCATGCTCTCTCTCCCCCCTCTCTCACTCTCCCCCTCCCCCTTTCTCACTCTCCCCCCTCCCCCTTTCTCATGCTCTCACCCCTCTCTTTAACCCCCCTCATTTCTCTCTCACTCTCCCCCTCACTCTCTCTTGCCATTACTCTCTCCCCCTCGTCTCACTCTCCCCCTCACTCTCTCATGCTCTCTCTCCCCCCTCTCTCACTCTCCCCCCTCCCCCTTTCTCATGCTCTCTCTCCCCCCCTCTCACTTCCCCCTCTTTCTCATGCTCTCTCTCCCCCCCTTTCTCATGCTCTCTTCCACCTTTCTCACTCTCCCCCCTCCCCCTTTCTCATGCTCTCACTCCTCTCTTTAACCCCCCTCATTTCTCTCTCTCACTCTCCCCCCCACTCTCTCCCGTCTCACTCTCCCCCCTCACTATCTCACCATCACTCTTTCCCCCCTCCCACTTTCTCATGCTCTCTCTCCCCCCCTCACTCTCCCCCCTTCTCACTCCCCCCTCTCTCCATCTCTTCCCCCTCTCTCTCCCCCATCTCACTCACGCCATCACTCTCTCACTCTCCCCCCTTCTCACTCTCCCCCTCTCTCTCTCCCCCTCTCTCTCCCCCCTCTCTCTCACTCTCTCCCCTTCTCACCCCCCCCCTCTATCTCTCCCCCCAGCCCCTCTCTCTCCTCTCTCCCCTTCTCACTCCCCCCTCTCTCTATCTCTCCCTCTCTCTCTCTCTCTCCCCCCCCTCACACCATCACTCTCTCCCCCTCTCTCTCGACCCAGCTCTCCACCTCTCTCTCTCTCTCTCCCCCCGCCCCTCTCTCTCTCTCACGCCATCACTCTCTCCTCCTCTCTCCCCTTCTCACTCTCCCCTGCCCTCCCCCTTTCTCATGCTCTCCCCACCCCTCTCTCTCTCTCCCCTTCTCACTCTCCCCCTTTCTCTCAACCCAGCTCTCCACCCCTCTCTCTCTCTCTCCCCCACCCTCCCCCTTTCTCATGCTCTCTCCCCCCCTCTATCTCTCCCCCCTCTATCTCTCCCCCAGCCCCTCTCTCTCTCCTCATCTCACTCTCACGCCATCACTCTCTCACTCTCTCCCCTTCTCACTCTCCCCCTCTCTCTCACTCTCTCCCCTTCTCATCCCCCCTCTGTATCTCTCCCCCAGCTCCTCTCTCTCTCTCACGCCATCACTCTCTCCTCCTCTCTCCCCTTCTCACTCTCCCCCTCTCTCTTGACCCAGCTCTCCACCCCTCACTCTCCCCTGCCCTCCCCCTTTCTCATGCTCTCCCCACCCCTCTCTCTCTCTCCCCTTCTCACTCTCCCCCTTTCTCTCAACCCAGCTCTCCACCCCTCTCTCTCTCTCTCCCCCACCCTCCCCCTTTCTCATGCTCTCTCCCCCCCTCTATCTCTCCCCCCTCTATCTCTCCCCCAGCCCCTCTCTCTCTCCTCATCTCACTCTCACGCCATCACTCTCTCACTCTCTCCCCTTCTCACTCTCCCCCTCTCTCTCACTCTCTCCCCTTCTCATCCCCCCTCTGTATCTCTCCCCCAGCTCCTCTCTCTCTCCCCCTCTATCTCTCCCCCAGCCCCTCTCTCTCTCCTCTCTCCCCATCTCACTCTCACGCCATCACTCTCTCACTCTCCCCCTCTCTCTCACTCTCTCCCCTTCTCACCTCCCCTCTGTATCTCTCCCCCAGCTCCTCTCTCTCTCCTCTCTCCCCTTCTCACTCTCACACCATCACTCTCTCCTCCTCTCTCTCACTCTCTCCCCCTCTCTCTCTCCTCTCTCTCACTCCCTCCCCCCTCTCTCTCACTCTCTCCCCTTCTCACTCTCCCCCTCTCTCTCGACCCAGCTCTCCACCCCTCTCTCTCTCTCCCCCGCCCCCCCTTTCTCATGCTCTCTCCCCCTCTCTCTCTCTATCTCTCCCCCAGCCCCTCTCTCTCTCCTCTCTCCCCTTCTCACTCTCACGCTCATCACTCTCTCACTCTCTCCCCTTCTCACTCTCCCCCCTCTCTCTCACTCTCTCCCCTTCTCACCCCCCTCTGTATCTCTCCCCCAGCCCCTCTCTCTCATGCTCTCTCCCCCCCTCTCTCTCTATCTCCCCCTCTCTATCTCTCCCCCAGCCCCTCTCTCTCTCCTCTCTCCCCTTCTCACTCTCATGCCATCACTCTCTCCTCCTCTCTCTCACTCTCTCCCCTTCTCACTCTCCCCCCTCTCTCTCTCCTCTCTCTCACTCCCTCCCCCCTCTCTCTCACTCTCTCCCCTTCTCACTCTCCCCCTCTCTCTCGACCCAGCTCTCCACCCCTCTCTCTCTCCCCCCCGCCCCCCCTTTCTCATGCTCTCTCCCCCCCTCTCTCTCTATCTCCCCCTCTCTATCTCTCCCCCAGCCCCTCTCTCTCTCCTCTCTCCCCTTCTCACTCTCACGCATCACTCTCTCACTCTCTCCCCTTCTCACTCTCCCCCTCTCTCTCACTCTCTCCCCTTCTCACCCCCCCTCTGTATCTCTCCCCCAGCCCCTCTCTCTCTCCCTCTCTCCCCTTCTCACTCTCACGCCATCACTCTCTCCTCCTCTCTCTCACTCTCTCCCCTCTCACTCTCCCCCTCTCTCGACCCAGCTCTCCACCCCTCTCTCTCTCTCCCCCCCGCCCCCCCCTTTCTCATGCTCTCTCCCCACTCTCTCTCTCTCTCCCCCTCTCTCTCTCTCTCCCCCCCGCCCCTCTCTCTCTCTCCCCCGCCCTCCCCCTTTCTCATGCTCTCTCCCCCCCACTCTCCCCCCTCTCTCTTGACCCAGCTCTCTACCCTTCACTCTCCCCCGCCCTCCCCCCTTTCTCATGCTCTCCCCGCCCCCTGTCTCCCTTCTCACTCTCCCCCTTTCTCTCGACCCAGCTCTCCACCCCTCTCTCTCTCCCCCGCCCTCCCCCTTTCTCATGCTCTCTCCCCCCCTCTATCTCTCCCCCCTCTATCTCTCCCCCAGCCCCTCTCTCTCTCTCTCTCTCCTCCTCTCTCTCACTCTCTCCCCTTCTCACTCTCACGCCATCACTCTCTCCTCCTCTCTCTCACTCTCTCCCCTTCTCTCCCCTTCTCACCCCCCCTCTCTATCTCTCCCCAGCCCCCTCTCTCTCTCCTCTCTCCCCTTCTCACTCTCACACCATCACTCTCTCCTCCTCTCTCTCACTCTCTCCCCTTCTCACTCTCCCCCTCTCTCTCTCTCTCTCCTCTCTCTCACTCTCTCCCCCCTCTCTCTCACTCTCTCCCTCTCTCTCGACCCAGCTCTCCACCCCATCTCTCTCTCCCCCGCCCTCCCCCTTTCTCATGCTCTCCCCCGCCCTCCCCCTTTCTCATGCTCTCCCCCCCACCCCTCTCTCTCACTCTCTCTCCTGCCCTCCCCCTTTCACACTCTCTCCCCCCTCTCTCAATCTCTCCCCCCTCCACCCCTCTCTCTCAATCTCTCCCCCCTCCACCCCTCTCTCTCTCACTCCTCTCTCACTCTCTCCCCCCTCTCTCTCACTCTCTCCCTCTCTCTCGACCCAGCTCTCCACCCCTCTCTCTCTCTCCCCTGCCCTCCCCCTTTCACACTCTCTCCCCCCTCTCACACTCTCTCCCCCACCCTCCCCCTTTCACACTCTCTCCCCCCTCTCTCAATCTCTCCCCCCTCCACCCCTCTCTCTCACTATCTCTCCTGCCCTCCCCCTTTCACACTCTCTCTCCCCACCCCTCTCTCTCACTCTCTCTCCTGCCCTCCCCCTTTCACACTCTCTCCCCCCTCTCTCAATCTCTCCCCCCTCCACCCCTCTCTCTCAATCTCTCCCCCCTCCACCCCTCTCTCTCACACTCTCTCCCCCCTCTCTCTCTCACTCCTCTCTCTCACTCTCTCCCCCCTCTCTCTCACTCTCTCCCTCTCTCTCGACCCAGCTCTCCACCCCTCTCTCTCTCTCCCCTGCCCTCCCCCTTTCACACTCTCTCCCCCCTCTCACACTCTCTCCCCCACCCTCCCCCTTTCACACTCTCTCCCCCACCCTCCCCTGCCCTCCCCTCCCCCTTTCACACTCTCTCCCCCCTCTCTCAATCTCTCCCCCCTCCACCCCTCTCTCTCACTATCTCTCCTGCCCTCCCCCTTTCACACTCTCTCTCCCCCCTTCTCACTCTCCCCAGCTCCCCCCTCTCACACTCTCTCGACCCAGCTCTCCACCTCTCTCTCTCTCCACCCCTCTCTCTCACTCTCTTTCCTGCCCTCCCCCTTTTACACTCTCTCTCCCCCCTTCTCACTCTCCCCAGCTCCCCCCTTTCTCACACTCTCTCCCCCCTCTCTCTCACTCCTCTCTCTCCCCCCTCTCTCTCACTCTCTCCCTCTCTCTCGACCCAGCTCTCCACCCCTTTCTCTCTCTCCCCTGCCCTCCCCCTTTCACACTCTCTCCCCCCCCCTCACACTCTCTCCCCCACCCTCCCCTGCCCTCCCCAGCTCCCCCCTTTCTCACGCTCTCTCCCCCCTCTCTCTCTCACTCCTCTCTCTCCCCCCTCCTCACTCTCCCCAGCTCCCCCCTCTCACACTCTCTCCCCCCTCTCTCTCACTCTCTCCCTCTCTCTCGACCCAGCTCTCCACCCCTCTCTCTCTCTCCACCCCTCTCTCTCACTCTCTTTCCTGCCCTCCCCCTTTCTCACACTCTCTCCCCCCTCTCTCTCTCACTCCTCTCTCTCACTCTCTCCCTCTCTCTCGACCCAGCTCTCCACCCCCTCTCTCTCTCCCCTGCCCTCCCCCTTTCACCCTTTCACACTCTCTCCCCCCCTCACACTCTCTCCCCCACCCTCCCCTGCCCTCCCCAGCTCCCCCCTTTCTCACACTCTCTCCCCCCTCTCTCTCTCACTCCTCTCTCTCCCCCCTCTCTCTCACTCTCTCCCTCTCTCTCGACCCAGCTCTCCACCCCTCTCTCTCTCTCCCCCACCCTCCCCTGCCCTCCCCAGCTCCCCCCTTTCTCACACTCTCTCCCCCCTCTCTCTCTCACTCCTCTCTCTCCCCCCTCTCTCTCACTCTCTCCCTCTCTCTCGACCCAGCTCTCCATCCCTCTCTCTCTCTCCCCTGCCCTCCCCCTTTCACACTCTCTCCCCCCCTCACACTCTCTCCCCCACCCTCCCCTGCCCTCCCCCTTTCACACTCTCTCCCCCCCTCTCTCTCACTCCTCTCTCTCCCCCCTCTCTCTCACTCTCTCGACCCAGCTCTCCCCCCTCTCTCTCTCACTCCTCTCTCTCCCCCCCTCTCTCTCACTCTCTCCCTCTCTCTCGACCCAGCTCTCCACCCCTCTCTCTCTCTCCCCCACCCTCCCCTGTCCTCCCCAGCTCCCCCCTTTCTCACACTCTCTCCCCCCTCTCTCTCTCACTCCTCTCTCTCCCCCCTCTCTCTCACTCTCTCCCTCTCTCTCGACCCAGCTCTCCACCCCTCTCTCTCTCTCCCCTGCCCTCCCCCTTTCACACTCTCTCCCCCCCTCACACTCTCTCCCCCACCCAGCTCCCCCCTTTCTCACACTCTCTCCCCCCTCTCTCTCTCACTCCTCTCTCTCCCCCCTCTCTCTCACTCTCTCCCTCTCTCTCGACCCAGCTCTCCACCCCTCTCTCTCTCTCCCCCACCCTCCCCTGCCCTCCCCAGCTCCCCCCTTTCTCACACTCTCTCCCCCCTCTCTCTCTCACTCCTCTCTCTCCCCCCCTCTCTCTCACTCTCTCCCTCTCTCTCGACCCAGCTCTCCATCCCTCTCTCTCTCTCCCCTGCCCTCCCCCTTTCACACTCTCTCCCCCCCTCACACTCTCTCCCCCACCCTCCCCTGCCCTCCCCCTTTCACACTCTCTCCCCCCCTCTCTCTCACTCCTCTCTCTCCCCCCCTCTCTCTCACTCTCTCGACCCAGCTCTCCCCCCTCTCTCTCTCACTCCTCTCTCTCCCCCCTCTCTCTCACTCTCTCCCTCTCTCTCGACCCAGCTCTCCACCCCTCTCTCTCTCTCCCCCACCCTCCCCTGTCCTCCCCAGCTCCCCCCTTTCTCACACTCTCTCCCCCCTCTCTCTCTCACTCCTCTCTCTCCCCCCTCTCTCTCACTCTCTCCCTCTCTCTCGACCCAGCTCTCCACCCCTCTCTCTCTCTCCCCTGCCCTCCCCCTTTCACACTCTCTCCCCCCCTCACACTCTCTCCCCCACCCTCCCCTGCCCTCCCCCTTTCACACTCTCTCTCCCCCCTTCTCACTCTCCCCAGCTCCCCCCAGCTCCCCCCTTTCTCACACTCTCTCCCCCTCTCTCCCTCTCTCTCGACCCAGCTCTCCACCCCTCTCTCTCTCTCCCCTGCCCTCCCCCTTTCACACTCTCTCCCCCCCTCACACTCGCTCCCCCACCCTCCCCTGCCCTCCCCCTTTCACACTCTCTCTCCCCCCTTCTCACTCTCCCCAGCTCCCCCCAGCTCCCCCCTTTCTCACACTCTCTCCCCCTCTCTCTCTCACTCCTCTCTCTCCCCCCCTCTCTCTCACTCTCTCCCTCTCTCTCGACCCAGCTCTCCACCCCTCTCTCTCTCTCTCTCCCCTGCCCTCCCCCTTTCACACTCTCTCCCCCCCTCACACTCTCTCCCCCCACCCTCCCCCTTTCACACTCTCTCCCCCCTCCCCTCCCCCTTTCACACTCTCTCCCCCGCTCACACTCGCTCCCCCACCCTCCCCTGCCCTCCCCCTTTCACACTCTCTCTCCCCCCTTCTCACTCTCCCCAGCTCCCCCCAGCTCCCCCCTTTCTCACACTCTCTCCCCCTCTCTCTCTCACTCCTCTCTCTCCCCCCTCTCTCTCACTCTCTCCCTCTCTCTCGACCCAGCTCTCCACCCCTCTCTCTCTCTCTCTCCCCTGCCCTCCCCCTTTCACACTCTCTCCCCCCCTCACACTCTCTCCCCCACCCTCCCCCTTTCACACTCTCTCCCCCCCTCACACTCGCTCCCCCACCCTCCCCTGCCCTCCCCTGCCCTCCCCCTTTCACACTCTCTCTCCCCCCTTCTC
Source organism: Ictalurus furcatus (assembly GCF_023375685.1). Classification (NCBI taxonomy): domain Eukaryota; kingdom Metazoa; phylum Chordata; class Actinopteri; order Siluriformes; family Ictaluridae; genus Ictalurus; species Ictalurus furcatus. The sequence goes on from NC_071279.1 coordinate 963,771, forward strand.
ACTCTCCCCAGCTCCCCCCAGCTCCCCCCTTTCTCACACTCTCTCCCCCTCTCTCTCTCACTCCTCTCTCTCCCCCCCTCTCTCTCACTCTCTCCCTCTCTCTCGACCCAGCTCTCCACCCCTCTCTCTCTCTCTCTCCCCTGCCCTCCCCCTTTCACACTCTCTCCCCCCCTCACACTCTCTCCCCCACCCTCCCCCTTTCACACTCTCTCCCCCCTCCCCTCCCCCTTTCACACTCTCTCCCCCCCTCACACTCGCTCCCCCACCCTCCCCTGCCCTCCCCCTTTCACACTCTCTCTCCCCCCTTCTCACTCTCCCCAGCTCCCCCCAGCTCCCCCCTTTCTCACACTCTCTCCCCCTCTCTCTCTCACTCCTCTCTCTCCCCCCTCTCTCTCACTCTCTCCCTCTCTCTCGACCCAGCTCTCCACCCCTCTCTCTCTCTCTCTCCCCTGCCCTCCCCCTTTCACACTCTCTCCCCCCCTCACACTCTCTCCCCCACCCTCCCCCTTTCACACTCTCTCCCCCCTCTCTCAATGTCTCCCCCCCTCTCCCCCCTCTCTCTCACTCTCTCCCTCTCTCTCGACCCAGCTCTCCACCCCTCTCTCTCTCTCTCTCCCCTGCCCTCCCCCTTTCACACTCTCTCCCCCCCTCACACTCTCTCCCCCACCCTCCCCCTTTCACACTCTCTCCCCCCTCCCCTCCCCCTTTCACACTCTCTCCCCCCCTCACACTCGCTCCCCCACCCTCCCCTGCCCTCCCCCTTTCACACTCTCTCTCCCCCCCTTCTCACTCTCCCCAGCTCCCCCCAGCTCCCCCCTTTCTCACACTCTCTCCCCCTCTCTCTCTCACTCCTCTCTCTCCCCCCCTCTCTCTCACTCTCTCCCTCTCTCTCGACCCAGCTCTCCACCCCTCTCTCTCTCTCTCTCCCCTGCCCTCCCCCCTTTCACACTCTCTCCCCCCCTCACACTCTCTCCCCCACCCTCCCCCTTTCACACTCTCTCCCCCCCTCTCTCAATCTCTCCCCCCTCCACCCCTCTCTCTCACTCTCTCTCCTGCCCTTCCCCTTTCACACTCTCTCCCCCCCCTCACACTCTCTCCCCCACCCTCCCCTCTCCCCCCTCTCTCTCACTCTCTCCCTCTCTCTCAATCTCTCCCCCCTCTCCCCCCTCTCTCTCACTCTCTCCCTCTCTCTCGACCCAGCTCTCCACCCCTCTCTCTCTCTCTCTCCCCTGCCCTCCCCCCTTTCACACTCTCTCCCCCCCTCACACTCTCTCCCCCACCCTCCCCCTTTCACACTCTCTCCCCCCCCTCCCCTCCCCCTTTCACACTCTCTCCCCCCCTCACACTCGCTCCCCCACCCTCCCCTGCCCTCCCCCTTTCACACTCTCTCTCCCCCCTTCTCACTCTCCCCAGCTCCCCCCAGCTCCCCCCTTTCTCACACTCTCTCCCCCTCTCTCTCTCACTCCTCTCTCTCCCCCCTCTCTCTCACTCTCTCCCTCTCTCTCGACCCAGCTCTCCACCCCTCTCTCTCTCTCTCTCCCCTGCCCCTCCCCCTTTCACACTCTCTCCCCCCCTCACACTCTCTCCCCCACCCTCCCCCTTTCACACTCTCTCCCCCCTCTCTCAATCTCTCCCCCCTCCACCCCTCTCTCTCACTCTCTCTCCTGCCCTTCCCCTTTCACACTCTCTCCCCCCCCTCACACTCTCTCCCCCACCCTCCCTCTCCCCCCTCTCTCTCACTCTCTCCCTCTCTCTCGACCCAGCTCTCCACCCCTCTCTCTCTCTCCCCTGCCTCCCCCCTTTCACACTCTCTCCCCCCCTCACACTCTCTCCCCCACCCTCCCCTGCCCTCCCCCTTTCACACTCTCTCTCCCCCCTTCTCACTCTCCCCAGCTCCCCCCAGCTCCCCCCTTTCTCACACTCTCTCCCCCTCTCTCCCTCTCTCTCGACCCAGCTCTCCACCCCTCTCTCTCTCTCCCCTGCCCTCCCCCTTTCACACTCTCTCCCCCCTCACACTCGCTCCCCCACCCTCCCCCTTTCACACTCTCTCTCCCCCCTTCTCACTCTCCCCAGCTCCCCCCAGCTCCCCCCTTTCTCACACTCTCTCCCCCTCTCTCTCTCACTCCTCTCTCTCCCCCCTCTCTCTCACTCTCTCCCTCTCTCGACCCAGCTCTCCACCCCTCTCTCTCTCTCTCTCCCCTGCCCTCCCCCTTTCACACTCTCTCCCCCCCTCACACTCTCTCCCCCACCCTCCCCCTTTCACACTCTCTCCCCCCTCTCTCAATCTCTCCCCCCTCCACCCCTCTCTCTCACTCTCTCTCCTGCCCTTCCCCTTTCACACTCTCTCCCCCCCCTCACACTCTCTCCCCCCACCCTCCCCTGCCCTCCCCCACCCTCCCCCTTTCACACTCTCTCTCCCCCCTTCTCACTCTCCCCAGCTCCCCCCAGCTCCCCCCTTTCTCACACTCTCTCCCCCTCTCTCCCTCTCTCTCGACCCAGCTCTCCACCCCTCTCTCTCTCTCCCCTGCCCTCCCCCTTTCACACTCTCTCCCCCCTCACACTCTCTCCCCCACCCTCCCCTGCCCTCCCCCTTTCACACTCTCTCTCCCCCCTTCTCACTCTCCCCAGCTCCCCCCAGCTCCCCCCTTTCTCACACTCTCTCCCCCTCTCTCTCTCACTCCTCTCTCTCCCCCCTCTCTCTCACTCTCTCCCTCTCTCTCGACCCAGCTCTCCACCCCTCTCTCTCTCTCTCCCCTGCCCTCCCCCTTTCACACTCCCCCACCCTCCCCCTTTCACACTCTCTCCCCCCCTCTCTCAATCTCTCCCCCCTCCACCCCTCTCTCTCACTCTCTCTCCTGCCCTTCCCCTTTCACACTCTCTCCCCCACCCTCCCCTGCCCTCCCCCTTTCACACTCTCTCTCCCCCCTTCTCACTCTCCCCAGCTCCCCCCTCTCACATTCTCTCCCCACTCTCTCTCACTCTCTCGACCCAGCTCTCCACCTCTCTCTCTCTCCACCCCTCTCTCTCACTCTCTTTCCTGCCCTCCCCCTTTTACACTCTCTCTCCCCCCTTCTCACTCTCCCCAGCTCCCCCCTTTCTCACGCTCTCTCCCCCCCTCTCTCTCTCACTCTCTCCCCCCTCTCTCTCACTCTCTCCCTCTCTCTCGACCCAGCTCTCCACCCCTCTCTCTCTCTCCCCTGCCCTCCCCCTTTCACACTCTCTCCCCCCCTCACACTCTCTCCCCCACCCTCCCCAGCTCCCCCCTCTCACATTCTCTCCCCCCTCTCTCTCTCACTCTCTCCCCCCTCTCTCACTCTCTCGACCCAGCTCTCCACCTCTCTCTCTCTCCACCCCTCTCTCTCACTCTCTTTCCTGCCCTCCCCCTTTTACACTCTCTCTCCCCCCTTCTCACTCTCCCCAGCTCCCCCCTTTCTCACACTCTCTCCCTCCTCTCTCTCTCACTCTCTCCCCCCTCTCTCTCACTCTCTCCCTCTCTCTCGACCCAGCTCTCCACCCCTCTCTCTCTCTCCCCTGCCCTCCCCTTTCACACTCTCTCCCCCCCTCACACTCTCTCCCCCACCCTCCCCCTTTCACACTCTCTCCCCCCTCTCTCAATCTCTCCCCCCTCCACCCCTCTCTCTCACTCTCTCTCCTGCCCTCCCCCTTTCACACTCTCTCTCCCCACCCCTCTCTCTCACTCTCTTTCCTGCCCTCCCCCTTTTACACTCTCTCTCCCCCCTTCTCACTCTCCCCAGCTCCCCCCTTTCTCACACTCTCTCCCCCCTCTCTCTCTCACTCTCTCCCCCCTCTCTCTCTCACTCTCTCCCCCCTCTCTCTCACTCTCTCCCTCTCTCTCGACCCAGCTCTCCACCCCTCTCTCTCTCTCCCCTGCCCTCCCCCTTTCACACTCTCCCCCCCCACGCTCTCTCCCCCACCCTCCCCCTTTCACACTCTCTCCCCCCTCTCTCAATCTCTCCCCCCTCCACCCCTCTCTCTCACTCTCCCTCCTGCCCTCCCCCTTTCACACTCTCTCTCCCCCCTTCTCACTCTCCCCAGCTCCCCCCCTCACACTCTCTCCCCCCTGCCCTCCCGCTTTCACACTCTCTCCCCCCCCTCACACTCTCTCCCCCACCCTCCCCCTTTCACACTCTCTCCCCCCTCTCTCAATCTCTCCCCCTCCACCCCTCTCTCTCACTCTCTCTCCTGCCCTCCCCCCCTTTCACACTCTCTCCCCCCCTTCTCACTCTCCCCAGCTCCCCCCTCTCACACTCTCTCACCCCCCTCTCTCTCTCTCACTCCTCTCTCCCCCCCTCTCTCTCACTCTCTCCCCTCTCTCTCGACCCAGCTCTCCACCCCCTCTCTCTCTCTCCCCTGCCCTCCCCCTTTCACACCTCTCCCCCCCCACGCTCTCTCCCCCACCCTCCCCCTTTCACACTCTCTCCCCCCTCTCTCAATCTCTCCCCCCTCCACCCCTCTCTCTCACTCTCTCTCCTGCCCTCCCCCTTTCACACTCTCTTCTCCCCCCCTTCTCACTCTCCCCAGCTCCCCCCCCTCACACTCTCTCCCCACTCTCTCTCTCACTCCTCTCTCACTCTCTCCCCCCTCTCTCACTCTCTCGACCCAGCTCTCCACCTCTCTCTCTCTCTCTCCCCCGCCCTCCCCCTTTCTCATGCTCTCCCCCCCCTCTCTCTATCTCTCCCCTGCCCTCCCCCTTTCACACTCTCCCCCCCCACGCTCTCTCCCCCACCCTCCCCCTTTCACACTCTCTCCCCCCTCTCTCAATCTCTCCCCCCCTCCACCCCTCTCTCTCACTCTCTCTCCTGCCCTCCCCCTTCACACTCTCTCTCCCCCCTTCTCACTCTCCCCAGCTCCCCCCCTCACACTCTCCTCCCCCCTCTCTCTCTCACTCCTCTCTCTCACTCTCTCCCCCCTCTTTCACTCTCTCGACCCAGCTCTCCACCTCTCTCTCTCTCCCCCGCCCTCCCCCTCTCATGCTCTCCCCCCCACCCTCCCCCTTTTCACACTCTCTCCCCCCTCTCTCAATCTCTCCCCCCTCCACCCCTCTCTCTCAATCTCTCCCCCCTCCACCCCTCTCTCTCACTCTCTCTCCTGCCCTCCCCCTTTCAACACTCTCTCTCCCCCCTTCTCACTCTCCCCAGCTCCCCCCCTCACACTCTCTCTCCCCCCTCTCTCTCTCACTCCTCTCTCACTCTCTCGACCCAGCTCTCCACCTCTCTCTCTCTCTCTCTCCCCCGCCCTCCCCCTCTCATGCTCTCCCCCGCCCTCCCCCTTTCTCATGCTCTCCCCCCCTCTCTCTATCTCTCCCCCCTCCACCCCTCTCTCTCACTCTCTCTCCTGCCCTCCCACCTTTCACACACTCTCTCCCCCCTTCTCACTCTCCCCAGCTCCCCCCTTTCTCACACTCTCTCCCCCCTCTCTCTCTCACTCTCTCCCCCTCTCTCTCTGTTATCTTCTCATGAACACCTGCAACTGAAAAAAATAACAGTTGGGTAAAACACCAGATAATATTACTACAGCTGAAGCCTCATTAGTGTTTAGTAATTGCGCTATCAGGTTTATTTAGTACATAGTAAGTCGCATTTTGATTGCGTCAGGTTGGCGTTTGATTTAATTGGTGACATTAAGTACTTTTAGCGACATTTCTCAGCATTTATACCTCACCTCCGTAAAGCCAATCCTCGTCATCCACACTAGCGTTGCCTGTCGTTTTTTCCGTTTCCCCAGTTGACATTATGAGCGACTGACCACCTGGAAAAGCCCTGTGGCACAAATAACTTTCGATAAAGCGAAGTGAACGAAGAAATAGGGTTTTTTCCTGAGGCGCAGTCGTTAGCAGGTGGAAACAGCTGTCAAAGTTAGAGCCGGTGCGTGGTTTCTAAGGACACGCGCCGCTTTGGCACGTCACGTGACCTGTAGCGTTTTTCAGGGCCGCAGGAAGTAAACGGCGTTCAAACAACTCCTGTCAATATATACCACTTTATCCTACTAATCACACATCTTCTATCAGTGTATACTGTTTTATCCTACTAATCACACATCTATCAGTGTATACTGTTTTATCCTACTAATCACACATCTTCTATCAGTGTATACTGTTTTATCCTACTAATCACACATCTATCAGTGTATACTGTTTTATCCTACTAATCACACATCTTCTATCAGTGTATACTGTTTTATCCTACTAATCACACATCTTCTATCAGTGTATACTGTTTTATCCTACTAATCACACATCTATCAATATATGCCATTTTATCTTATTAATCACACATCTTCTATCAGTGTATATTGTTTTATCCTACTAATCACATCTTCTATCAGTGTATACTGTTTTATCCTACTAATCACACATCTTCTATCAATATATACCATTTTATCCTACCAATCACACCTCTCCTGTCAATATATACAGTTTTGTTTTATCCTTGTTTATCACACCTCTCCTCTCAATAATATGTTTTTGACACAAAGTATATAACCAATTGCAAATTGGGCTTTAGAGATAGTAAGTATTGCTGGTGGGAGAAAATGAGTGGAAAATATGTTGAAGAATTTTGAAGGTTGCGTCAAAACAAAAAAACAGGTGATTTACCATGCTATCAGTGTGAACAATGATGAATACAGTTAGCAATTTTTTATTTATTTATTTATTTATTTTTAAAAAGTCCATTTTTGATTAAAAAAAAAACTTTGCTAGTTGAACTTTACGCAATAACATATAAGATATGCATAAAGTTTATTCAGAAAAATACTTCTTTACTGTTTAAATAATTAAAAGGTATGTTGCAATTTCATTTCAATGAAGCTTATGGGTAAACCGCTCTTAAAATATAGAGGCTTGGCATATTTTAATACAATATGTCTCTTTTATTCCAAATATGACAAGAAAAATGTGCTTATAACTATGGAAACCCAGGAATAACATTTACTTATGAAACAGCCGGGTATTGCAAACCAAGTCGTGTGACGTATAACTCGTGCGACATCGCAGCGCTACGTCACTTCGCGCGACTCACATGGTTTGTTTTGGTAGTTTAACTAACTGCAATTTTTTCTCCCCATTCTTTTCGGAATCTCTGGAACAATGTTGTCCGCGGATGTTTTCACGTCTTTCCCCGGACAGATGTGGGAGAAGGTGCTGTCAAAGGTAAACAAAGCGGTTGTTTTCATGGACGCGGCGTGTGCGGAAATCCTGCACTGGAGCGGAGGGGCTGCTCTTCTGTTGGACGCCGGAGCGCGCAATGTCAAGCGCTTTTCCAGCTTTGAAGCTGGCGAGGACAACGAGCCCAAAGCGGTGTTCGTGGTCAGCACTCTGCTGAGAGGAAGAACGGCGGACATTATAAAGGACATTGTTTCTTTTAGCCGCTTCAGGTACTGTGTCGTGTTCACAGCTGTGCCGCACTCTCTGCACCTGTTCGCTGACGGAGTCTCCGCCGAGCTGGAGGGCAACGCGGCGTTTACCCGCTTCGAACAGAAGCTGTGCGGGTGGATGGGAAATGCTGAGTATACAGCCGAGGTCGTGCATGCCCCAGTGCACTTCGCCAGGGTTTCCTCTCAGCTCCTGATCGCGCCTGCCTTCGCTGATCTGTTTCCGCTGCTCGACACGGATCTCCTCTCCATCAACCGCAAGCGGCAGGAGAAACGGCGCTTCGCGAGTCTCACCGACCTGGACATGCACTCGCTCCCTAACGAGCTGCAGGTTAAGATCCGAGCTCTAGTCTCGGCTCTGAACACCCTCTTCGAGTTCTCCAACACGCGAGAAGAGAGCTTCACCGTGGGCCCGTTGAGTCGCCTGATCGCTGCCGAGCTGGCCAGTCATCCACAGGCTAAACACCGGAGGAAGTCCTCCGCTCATAAAGCCTCTGTGGTCTTCATCGACAGAACTCTTGATCTGACAGGTTGAGTACTACACTGCACCGTCCAAAATCTCAGTAATAGCAAGCACTAACTGCAGTCCCATCATTATATTTGCGAAAGGTTGTGAACACCTGGCCAGCACTTACACATTTAAATGCTTGTTGAACATCCTGTTCCAGATGTAGTCCTTCTTTACTGCTGTCATAACCTCAGAACTTCCACAAAGGCTTTTCCAAAGTTTTCCATGCAGCTTTGGGGATTTGTGTTCATTCAGATACAAGATCATTATTGATGTTTGGTGAGTAGGCCTCGGGTGCAGTCGGTGTTCCAGTTCATCCCAAAAGTGTTCAGCGTGCCTACTCAGCGTGGCTCAAGGTCCCTTTCCAGAACCTTCACACTAACTCCATTAGTGATGGAATGAACTTCCAACCTCAATCCGGACCGCAGAATCTGTCACTCTCTTCAAAAAACAGTTAAAGACCCATCTCTTCCATGAACACATAACTAACCCCTAAAACCCCAACCCCACATTATCCTTTAATAAACAAATCATTAAAAACACTTACTCTGGCTCTTACACCTCCACTCTGCGCACTTTGCTTTTCTAGACCTCAGTTAAACGATTTTGTACGGTAGCACTACTTGTATTGTTCTCCACTTGATATATCGCTTTGCTTGTATTTCCTCATTTGTAAGTAGCTTTGGATAAAAGCATCTGCTAAATGAATAAATGTAAGTGTTCAGCAGGGTTGAGATCAGGCCTCCCAAGTTCTTCCACTTCTACATTAACACACCATGCCTTCATGGAGCTCGCTTTGTGCACAGGGGCATCGTCATGCTGGAACAGGTTTGGGCCTCTTAGTTCCAATGAAACTGGGAAATTGTAATACTACAGCATATAAAGGTATCAATTGGCCACAATTTTGTGCTTCCGATTTTGTGGCAAGAGTTTGGGGAAGAAGCACGAGTGCGAAGCTTAGGTGTTCACAAACTTTTGGCAATATTCAGGATGTAAAGATTACTTACACATAGTTACACATACACAAGTTATCAGTCGAAATCTCCTCTTCCCCTCGTTCTCATGTTTCTTTTCTGGCCTTCCGTTTCGAAACTGTACTTCAGAGTTTATAAAGTTAAATTCACATCATGTATATAATTCGTTAATGGGCTCAGGTTGAAAGGTTTTCAGATGGCTCACCGTCAGCCATTTTGACTCCAATGGTGATTCCTTTTCTCTCACACAGGAGCTGTGGGACATCATGGTGACAGCCTGGTGGAGAAGATTTTGTCTGTTTTGCCTCCGTTGCCGGGTCACGTGACCGATGTTCAAGTAGACATGCTGGAGCTGACGCATCTTCAGCGCACAGCCGAGGCACAGGGTGTCCTGGCGCCTGGCTGCCTGGGACAGACTCAGTAAGGACATACACTGATTCAGAACAATAGCAGTGACATACCACTGAGTACATTTACACTGACACCGAGTCTAGAGTCGGTTCACAGTAAGAACTCTCAGTCTTTCTGGGTCTGTTCACATCATCAGCCTGAGTGTCTTAAAGACACACGGTTGACATTTTGTCTGCAGGTGAAGAAGTAACTTAGCTAATTTAGTTAATTCTATACGGCAGATTTCACTTCAAACCCCCTTTTCGACTTCCGCTTATGGAAAATTTCCGTCGTTAAGCCGAGCAGCAGTCAAATGAGAGTGAATTCGTACAGTTGCTGAAAATGCATGTGATGGATGAAAACGTTTCCCTGTAGTGGGTGAAAGCATTGGATGTACTGTCTCTATTTTGCCTCAGTTCTGCTGTATTTAAGGTCAGCTTTCCATGCATGAAAATGAACCTCAGCTCTTGACCAAAATCTGTTTTTTTATTTTTATTTATTTTAACCTTATAATTTAGTCCCATGAAATTATTTCTAAGGTGTCATTTCCCCCTTTTTAGGACTATTTATGGAGCATTGAATAAGAGTCTGTACGATTGTGCCTTTACTGTCCGCGTGTGTACGTGTGGCAGCGTTGAACGGTTCAAAAGTGAACTGAATTGTTGGTTTTTTTAACCCAAATATTGCCTCTGACGAAAGGAAAAGATTGAGTTTGAAATACGGAGGGAGTACTGGAGTTTTCCGTGTTAGTTTTGGCAGATATGCACTTGCAAGTACAGATCCACAAAAAAAAAACCCGCCGTGTGTTTTGAATACTGCTCCACTATTACTCCAGCCATCATAAATTCATCTATTTGTATTAGAACAGTGGTTCTCAACACGGGGGGGGGGGAGTTGTTTTCAAGAAAATAAACACAGACACATGATTTGTGTACTCTGTGTATTTTATTGCTTTTCAAATATAATGTGCATAAATGGAAAAACCCCGCGTTCCCTCTCCCTCTGCATTTTCTTTTTGCTGGGAGAGGCGGAGCTTAGCTGCCTTTTATCTAGCTGTCAGTGCAGACCAGTGTTCCCAACTTAGAGACAATTTTTTTTTTGCAAAAAAAAAAAGAGTGGCTTTAGTTACGAAAGGTTGAGAAGGTCTGTATTAGAATAATACAAATAATAAGCGATGTTGTTTCACTGATGTCACGTCATTACCACATCCTGCCACACAGGTTTCTGTTTACTTGAGTGATTCTGCTCTTCTCCATTATGTGACAAGTCTATGGAGATATTTCAGAATAACGAGTCATTGCTGTAAGTGGAAATGTGTGACCTCATTGCCCTGCATTTGAACTCAGCCTTGTTTTGGCCACATGAACTAGTTGTGTCATTGTAAAAACACTTTTTAAGCAAGTTCAGCTTTTTTTGCGGTTAATCCTTAACATCTTTGGACAGGGCAATAAAAACAGGCTAGAGATCAGACGCTTTACACCCGGTGTTTGAACCTGCTCCCAGATCAACTCCAGTATCATATTTTAGTATTTGTGCATTATAAGGGCTGACTTAATGGATGATGCCATGACTTTTAGCCTAAAGTTAAAAGCAGCACTGAGGAAAGCAGTATACAGTCTCTTGGATCTGCTGTCAGACTGAGTATTGGACAGGCAGTTAATGTATTCAAGCACAGTTAGTCCTTAAGGTTCAGGATCTGACAGATAAGGTTAGTAGCATTAGTAGGTCTACTCTCAGATTAGCCTCTTGCCCTGCGGAGAGACACATTTAATGCTTCAGTTATCCTAACTCCGAAATCATAAAGTGAAATTTCTGGAGGTGTAACTGTACACTCCTGTTATGATTCAATTCACTATACTGGCTTCACGATTCAGTTCGATTCTCATCATATTTTGAACAAAACTGAAAAGACTTTAATTTCTGAATCATAATGCAAACGCATGGGCATTTTTGTCTGCATAAATTGAAATAAACTAAATAAATAAATAAAAATGCTATGAGCAGAGGCTTAATATTCTAAACTAAATGTCCTACAGGTTAACCATGTCTTATGAAATAAATATAATTTTTGTGTTGATTTTGATGTATGTTTTGGATCATTCTCCTGCTGGAAGATCCAACCACGGCCCATTTTAATCTTTCTGGCAGAGGCAGTCAGGTTTTCATTTAATATCTGTTGATATTTGATAGAGTCCATGATGCCATGTATCCTAACAAAATGTCCAGGTCCTCTGGCAGAAAAACGGACCCAAAACATTAAAGAGCCACCACCATGTTTAACCGTGGGCATGAGGTACTTTTCCATATGGCTACCTCTCTGTGTGCACCAAAACCACCTCTGGTGTTTATTTCCAAAAAGCTCTGTTTCGGTTTCATTTGACCATAGAACCCGATCTCATTTGAAGTTCTGGTAGTGTCTCGCAAACTGAAGACGCTTGAGTTTGTTTTTGGATGAGAGTAGAGGCTTTTTTCTTGAAACCCTTCCAAACAACTTGTGGTGATGTAGGTGACTTTGGATTGTAGCTTTGGAGACTTTCTGACCTCAAGACACAACTAACTTCTGCAGTTCTCCATCTGTGATCCTTGGAGATTTTTTGGCCACTCAAACCATCCTCTTTACAGTGCGTTGAGACGATATAGACACACGTCCAATGCCAGGTTGATTCATAACATTTCCAATTGACTGGAACTTCTTAATTATTGCCCTGATGGTGGAAATGGGCCTTTTCAATGCTTGTGCTGTTTTATTATAGCCACTTCCCATTTTGTGAAGCTCAACAACCTTTTGCTGCACATCACAGATATATTCCTTGCTCTTACCCGTTGTTAAGAATGACTAAGGGAATTTGGCCTGTGTGTTACCTCATATTTATACCCCTGTGTCATGGTTAAATAATTTCCTGTTCTTGATCACCCAGGTGTACTAAAACAAATGTAAGATATCAATGGGAATATACTTCAAATATATTTTTCTCATATGAATTCACAGGTGTGCCAATAATTGTTGCACACATATTTAACAAACACAATTTTTTTTATAAACCTGTGTTTTGTTTGTGATTGTTTGAGATCCATGAGAGCAGAGTATTTTTGTGAATTCTTTGAACAGAAGATCAAAAGGTTAAACAATAAAGACAATTTTTCACAGCCTTCTTTGCTCATATTTACCAAGGGTGCCTATATATAATGTGTGTGTGTGTGTGTGTGTATGTATGTATGTATGTATGTATGTATATGTTGTGTGAAAATATAAGTACACCTCATGGAAATTGTTGGCTTTTGGGACATACTTCAACAAGCAAACATTTGATCATCTTTGAAACTGAAACTGATGCAAATGGAAATCTCCACGAACCTCAAAATTTGATCACAGAATCTGCTAATAAGTCTTGCAACTGTTGGTGTCAAAGTGCATGCTTCTACATTCAGAAAGAGATTTGACCTGCATGGGAGGCGTGCCAGGGAAAAAAGACCAGGCCTTTTATAATAATGTGCTCTGGACAGACGAATCAAAGATAGAGTTGTTTGGCCACAGTGAAAGCAGACATGTTTGACACCGACCAAAGACAGCTTTTCAGGAGAAGCACCTCATACCAACTGTGACGCACGGTGGTGGAAATGTTATGGTTTGGGGTTGCTTCACTGCCTCAGGGACTGAACAGCTTTCATTCATTGATTCAACTATGAATTCTGCATCATATCAAAGAGTGCTTGAAGATAGTGCGAGGCCATCTGTCCAAAAGTTGAAGTTGAATGAAAAGTGGATCTTTCAGCAGGATAATGATCCTAAGCACACTAACAAATCCACCAAGGAACAGCTGAAAAAGAAGAAACGGAGAGTTATGGAATAGCCTAGTCAAAGCCCGGATCTGAATCCCATTGAAATGTTGTGGGGGGATTTGAAACGGGCAGGACATGCAAGAAAACCCTCAAACATCTTGCAACTGAAAGAATACTGCATGGCAGAGTGGTCAAAAATTCCAAAGGGGGCAATACTAGCTTCTGAGGCCCAGGATATACTTACTTATAACATTTATTGATATTTCTGTTGAATAAATGATTGAAAAAGCTAATTTTCCTTGTGGTTTTGTTCAAGTATATCAACTTTATTAATAGGCACTGTTTCAAAGATAATCAAATGTTTGCTTGTCCAAATATGTTAAAAAAAGCCAACAATTTCCATGGGGTGTACTTATTTTTTCACATGACTGCATATATGTGTGTGTGTGTGTGTGTGTGTGTGTGTGTGTTTTGATTGAAGTAATAGTCTATACAATACAACTCTTCTAAAAGTAAAGATGTCTTACTTTGTTTACTGTTGATGCTCTGAGCAGCCATGTTGATATGATGTCATGTGAGGATGAGGAGATCTTCCTGACCCCTTCTGAGTTGAGGGGTTGTTTTCTTTCATTTTTCCTAGTAGGAGGTCTGAAGTTACGAGCTTTAGTGGAACTTGATTGCAGGATTGCTAAAACCTGATTAAATCTCCCACTGAGACTATGGGGTCACGACATCATAGGTGAAATTATTAGCAGTCATCACATTTGAAACAGTACACACACACACACACACACACACACACACACAAAACCCCACATGATGTTCACCAGCACCACATCCCCACTAATGATCACAGTCATTACTGTATTGCAGTAGCACCACAGCGTCAAGCAAAACCACACTGCCAGATCTCCACGGCAATAAACAGGAGCTGACTGTGGCCCAGATGGCATAGAGTTGGCGATGCAGGAGGACCAGCAAACAGCATCAGAGCTTCTCTCCCTCTCTGATTCTGTAGACAAAATGAGTTAGGGCATATGTACTAGAGAATCAAATACCTTATACAAGCAGTTCAAGGCAATGCGCAAAATTTGAATTGGGTACAATATGAAACGACAGTGTCTCCATACAGCAAAAATAAGCATCGCCTGAAAATGTGACTCAGGTTCCCATTTTCAGTTTATTAAAAATGCCCAACATTATGAAAGCAGAATAAATGTAATGTAATAATTACTCAGTGTCTGTGTGATCCATTCAGACTCTTAACAACATGGAACTGTCAGGATAACATTTAGTAGGTGAAACACCGAAACAAACTCTAGAACATGACCAATGCCTTGGCAAACATGGGAACGTTAATGAAACACGAGGAAAGGTGCTAAAAGCTAGACCATGAGTGCTACCGAAGACAGGACTTAAAGTGCATCTATTATTGTTTTGAAACGTGCCGAATTTTATTTAAAAGCTCTCATACGATAGATTTACGTGCTTCCAACGTAAAAAAAACACTTTAACGTGCTCATAATTTAAACTGCAGCATTACCTTTCCCCCCCCCCAGTCTCACAAACGACTCGTTAAATGATTCCTTCTAAATGATTCATTCTAAACTCCTCCTTTCGGAGAGCATACTCTGCTTTCATTGGTCAGAAGTCCCAGTCTGTTGTGATTGGTCTACCAATCACAATTCAGCATGTGCTGAAAAGGAAACGCCCAGTATTATCACGAGTTTCAGCTCCGTCTGTCACCGAGCAGCCAATGAAGAAACCTACGCAGGTTTGTACAGGAAGTAAGTCTGGAATCACTAACGACTCATTTCAGCTGTTCAGAATCGCTTCCTTCTTTTGGGAGTCAATAACTCCGTTTGTCCTGTGCTTTGATTTTTGAAACTTTGCAGACTTTTTACATTCACAAACAGCTCTATAACACACTACATGAAAGGTAATATTTGAAAAACCATAATAGGTGCACTTTAAATACAAGTGCTGATTAGATTATAACCTGTCTCAAGTACGTGTGATGTGCCGAGGCTGATGGGAAACATAGTTCTGCGGCACACTGCCGGTGTTTCCTATTCTGATTCAAGAAGAGAACGAAGTTATTTTTTCAGAGGCAGTGTGGGTTCGATTAGGTTTAAAAGATTACATCTTCCATAAGTGGTATTTTATGAGGAATAGACCACTTTATTATACAGCCTGTTGAATATAGTGTACAATACGCGGGTGTATCGAATCAAGAACCTTGTATCGAACAGTCTGATACTGTACACCGTATTAAAGACCGCCTGAGTGATGATGAGTACATCATGGGCTGATATGCATGTCTGAAATCTCATTGCATCCACATAGTGCATTTGGAGCCTCATTTGCACGTGCTGGTGACGTCAGCAAGGCTGTAGGTTGTCCCGGTTCTTAGATGGGGGTTACTACAACTTACAAATGACCTTGTTTTGGGATGACGACAAATTACTACAAATTTGGGGGTATCTACAACGCCACAGGTTTGTCACATTTTTTTGGTTTCTTGGTTTTATGTTTGGACTGTTTTGCAAGTTAGTGAACAAGCAACCAAACTTTTTTGTTTAAACAAATTTGTGTGTCATGTTTCCTCGGTCTGCCAGGCTTGCCTTTGCATATTTTGCAAACAAGCATTGTTTCCGCTGTTTCTGTTGCCCAAATTCCAGCAGTCCCATATAACCAATTCAGAATTTTTTCACAGCATTCGATGTGTTGCTAAACAATCCGAGTAGGAAGCCCAAGCTAAGGAACCGCCTCCTCTTGGCTATTATTAGTTTGCTCATGTGTCCGTCAGGGAGCATGTGAGCTGGACTAGCAAATGGAATAAAGTCGAGTTCGTAAATCAACTTGCTATGGTTGGTTGTCTGACAGAATGCGTTTAGTATACGGTGCGATCCCTCTGTAAAACCAGATTGTGGAGACGTTCGAGTCATTCACGATCTAAGATTGTCATATCGCCCACCCCCCTATTTCTGACCCAAAACCTGTTGCGATTGCTACCGGAGCTATGAACACTCACAAAACACAGGTGTGTTTAGAATTGCAAGGTCCCTTCAGGATTTCCTGTTTTTTTTGTTTGTTTGTTTTTTTCCGTTCGCAGAAATTAACGTAAGATTGAGCAAACGCCGCAATATTGGGAGGACCTTGAAATTTTTTTTCATAATTACCACATATTGTCCTCCGATTTGGGCCGAGACACATCATGTGACATCATCAAAGCACACCTTCAGACAAAGCTCTCTTCGATTCACGTTCATTGAACATGAGAACAGCTAAACGGAGTTGTTGGGATGTTATCGATCAGTGGATTACTATGAGCCTTCATATGCGAGTTGCGTCAATTGTGTAATTGTTTGTTTGTACGTCGGTGGTCTGAGAGATGCAATTGATTGTAGCTGCTGTTGTGATTGCATCTTGAAACGATTTGTATCAATCGAAATACACGAATCTTAGCTTTCCAAAGATATATCGCATGAGTACTTACGTACACACAGACGCTGTGTACATAGCATAGTTTTGTGCTTAGCAGTGCGATGTTGGATTGTTAACAGCGGGGGAAACGAGTCTCAAATATCGTCTTGACGTATCTCTGACTATCACTGATCCCCGATATCATCGTCTATCGGCACAACCCTACAGCTAAAAGGTCTCGCCACCAAACATCACTGCGAAAGACTGTGCAAAACCATTTTGTGCAATTGCAGTTTCGCCAATTCGAGTAGTTTTCCATAACAAAAACACAAAAAAAAAAAACACTCTGCAAGTTGCATCGCACATTTTTGGGGGGGAAAAAGCCGCAATGAAATCGAGCGTTTTGGGTTCCAACGATCGCAGAAAACCCAGTGGTCTGTTTAAAGTAGTGTGGATATTGCCGTAAAGTCGGCGAATAAGAAAATGATGAAAAACATCAAAACACAAGTTTATTGGAGTAGTGCCGTGCAACTGTACAATCACTAACCCGTACAACATCCCGGAATGTAGTAAATCACTGTCTTAAATGCTTGCGATTCCTGTACTGTAGGTCCACACAGACTTGAAGGACAACCTCTGGGCTTAATCCATTTGAGACAAGGTCTTCGAGTGCACATACATGCCTCGTGAGTCTGTGCATGGTATATGTCTACCTCCAGTACCCGTCATGTTCTCTACGCTCAGGCGGGTCTCGTCATCTCTTCCTCTCCTCCTCCCATTGCCTCTCATGTGGTTCGAGTGGGCAAAATCTCTCTCTCTCTCTTTCTCTCGCTCGCTCTGGGTGGCTCGGCTTTTCTCCTCCTCTTTAAGCTCAGTGGGAGGTGAAGTTCTTTAAGTTCATTAGAGGAGAACCAGGCCACTTTCAGCAAGCAAATGTACCTTATGATTCAATTGGTTTCTTCTCAGTATTCTTAATTGGTACGTCCTTGACCCTCTGTCCTAGCATCAATCAATGATTACTATCGTTAATGATGTATCAAGGGTTTTTTTTTATTTTAAATCCACTCAAAAAAATCATGGAGAGAGAGAAGGCATCCAGAGCGCATAGGCACTTCATGTGATGCAAGCCTATGTTTGAAATTTCCACCTTCTAAGCTACTTAGAGCAGAGTCAATTACATTGTGTTTTGAATTTCCATTTCAGATTGTGCATATGAGAAGCCAGGTGATGAGTAGTCTTCTATACAGAAGGTGAAGCTAAGACTCAAGGAAGGGACATGAGGAAGAGTAATTAAAGACCTAAGCATCCTTTCTTATGAATAAACATTGCTTATTTGTTTATTTATTTATTTTTTATCTCCAAATGTTTACATTGATCTAAATGCATTAATTCAATTAATTTGCACATTTGATTCATTCATTTGTTCATTTGTTCACTCATTCATTCATCTTCATCCAGGTCAGGGTCGTGAAAAATCAGGAGTCTCGTTTATCAAAGCGTTTCGAATCAGCGTTCAAAATGTGTGTATGAGTGTCGACAGTACGCATGAGAAAATTGGTGTTTCTCACACATGCGTACACACGCCTCTGTGCGAAGGCCAGTGATGAATCCCACATATTCTAAATTGATCCGCTTGTGCATACCCACAATGATTTGCATAAAGGAACGCCCCCAAATCGCCATATAGGGTAAACGACTTCCTTTTAAAAAGCCAAGCGGTCGGCCCGTGGCACTGCTCATTAAGGATGATGTGGAGAATGCAGAAAGGTCTGCGGAGGTGAACTTCAGAGACGAGGAAGTAGAGCAAAACACAAATGGTTTCTTTGGCACCTTTGCGAGTGGTTTGTCTAATAAATAGATACGATTTTAAAAATAATTTATAAGTATTCGTGTATTCGGTTATCCTGATTACTTTTAGAAATTCCTGATGATATGAAAATTTGTCATATTTGCTTTCGCCGTCTGGTCTGGAAATGTATTGTAGCGTTAGCGACCTGAACGAAAGTTAGACGTGTTGTTATACAGGCCAAACAGGATTTCGAGGGTTTTTTTTTGTGATTGCTGCGTCATTTTTTCAAAATTTACAATGCAGCTTGTAGATTTTTTCTTTGCGGAAGAGTGATCGAAATCACGATCACACGAAATTGTTTCGCGCGCTCTTTCACAGCGTTGTTTGTAGGTAAACGAGACCTTTTAGCTATACTCCCGTTCGACTCACGTGAATCGTAGAGGGCCTTCGGCCAAACGTGCGTCGTGACGATATCATGTGAAGCGTCTCAACCCAAAATCTGTGGCCGTTTTGAAAAATTGTAAGTTTCTCCAAATATTGCAGAGTTTGCATGATTTTGCGTTCATTTCTGCGATCGTTAAACCCCGGAGGGAGCGATTATGTGACTTGGGTTGGGAAATGGTAAATGGTCTGTACTTATATAGCACTTTTATCCAAAGCTCATTCACACACACACTCACACACCAATGGTAGCAGAGCTGCCATGCAAGGCACTAACCTGCCATCGGGAGCAACTTGGGGTTCAGTGTCTTGCCCAAGGACACTTCTGTATGTGGAGTCATGTGGGCCAGGAATCGAACCTCCAACCCTACAATTAGTGGACAACCCGCTCTACCACCTGAGCTACAGCCGCCCAGAAATCCCAGATCTGTCTCCAATTTCTTTTCGAAATGTACCTGTGGCTAAAACGTCCTAGAGTAGAGATCGACTAAAACTGCTCCGGACAAACTAAACCGAATGATGATCCACTCCTCACGCTCATCCTTCCGCAAAGGTAGCGGCCCAGTCCATCTTTAGACCTTCCTTTTATGCGATTTTACTTTACGTTTGATCGGGCGTGACCGACAGTAAGTGGGACGGAAGCTCCTCGTAATCAGTTTACCCGCTATAGTCAGAAGTATGTGGAAATATAAGCACATCCTCATGCACACGCAGAACTTGATAAATCACGCTATGCATAGAAACCTGCGGCTGCACGGCTTTATGCACGAAGCTCTGTATATGCTCGGTTGGTAAATGAGACCCCTGGATTTTACTGGCTTAGGTTTTCCTTCTTTTGCTATTATTATTGTTACTGGTGGGCCTCACCCATATTCTATTCTGCTGTGACATACATTTAATGACTCCTTTTGTGTTGTTCTAGGCATACATAGTGAAAAAGTCTATATAATATTTATAAAAAGATTATATTTTTGTCTTCTAATAGTAGGTCTGGTTAATTTAGCTCTCCTGATTGCAGGCTATTTTCCTTTGTAATACTGGAGTGCCTTACAGTAGCTGTAGGTTTGAGGCGCTCGGCTGGCATGGTGTGTGTGTGTGTGTGTGTGTTTGGGGTGGTATGGGTGGTCACTGGGTTTGACTTGCACTGGGAGACCTCACACACGTCAGACTGCTGAATGGAGAATTGTTCTTCTTGACCTGCTAGAGCGCTGGCATTTTTACTAGCAGTGTGAGGGCAGCACTACTTATTTAGTTTGTACAGTAGAGGTTTTCTCTGTATTTTCATGTGCGGTTGTGTGAGACATGCCTCGGTGTGTGTCTTTGTAATAGTAGCTGCCGTGGGTTGGTGTTTTAGTCGGTTTGTTTTGAAGGGATCCTTTCTCATGAGTTTTCATAAGGTTGTGGATAGACTTTGATAAATAAAGGCAGATGTGTGTAAATGAGTTCAGTGTGACTTGTAGACCGTGTGTGTGTGTGTGTGTAATTGCCCCCTAAACTTAACTGATTGTGCCACCTTTAGCAGCAACCAGACACTTCTGATAACTGGAGATCAGTCTTTCACTTTTGGCCCACTCTTCTTTACAGAATTGCTTTAATTCAGTCACATTGGAAGCTTCTTGAGCTTGAACTGAGCTCTTCAATGTGTTTAAGGTCCTGCCACAGCATCTTAGTGGGGTTCAAGTCAGGTTTTGGCCACTCCAAAACCTTATTTTTGTTTCTTTTGAGCCATTCAGAGGTGGACTTATTCTCATTGCCTCGCTGCATAACCCAGTTGTGCTTGAGTTTCAGATCAGATACTGATTACTTGGACATTCTCCTTCAGGATTTTCTGGTAGAGAGCACAATTCCACAATTCATGGTTCTGTCAATTATGGCAAGTCACTCAGGCCCTGAAGCTGCAAAGCATCCCCACACCATCACACTACCACCACCATGTTTTTACATCTAGCTTTACAGCAGACGTAAAGACATGCATGTCTTCCAAAAACTTTCCACTTTCGACCCATTAGTCCATAGAATTTCATCCCGAAGGGGGGGGGGGGGGGTCACTAAGGTATTTTTGGCGAGTGGTTTTCACCTTGCAGCTCTTCTAAGGATACCGTTTTTACCCAGTCTCGTTCTAATGGTGGAATCATGAACGCTGAACTTATCTGAGGTGATTGAGGCCTGCAGTTCCTTAGATGTTTATCTGGGGTCTTTTGTTACTTGTTGGATGAGGTTTCAATGCGTTTAAGGAGGTTTTACCTCTTTTGTTCTACTGCTGGCATTAGAACTCTCCAGGTTACAAATGGTTAAAACACACGGTAAGTCTGGTTAGGACAGCTTGCCTTGCTGGATGTGTAATTCAACCCTGCAAAACATGTCCTATGTGCCAGGGATGCTCCTTGGGCCTGCTGCTCAAGAAGCCCTAGAAAGAAGAGTGCAGGTTTCAGAATCATGAAACCAGCATGGCCAAACAGACCGGCCATAAAGCACCTTTAGGTCAACCTTTATACGGGAATTCAGAGCCCCAGAATCACTTTAGGGAATGAAGGCATGTAATGGCAAGAGAGTAGTCTCTACTACTTTGAAGGGAAGAAAGCTCCCCACTAGGAGGAAATTCACTCTGTACTATTGCCTATAAAGCTGCTGTCAGTACATTTTAAGAATAGATGACATTTTCAGTTGCAGTGATGTTCGTTCCAATTCAATCACAGGATTGCCATTATTCATTTGGGAATCGATTCTCGGCTCCACTTTTTGCACGCTCGACCTATTTTCAAATGCACCCAAGCTTGCATGGTCTCGTTCTCGAGGGATCAAAACCGAAGTGTGGAGTAAAAGAGACAGACGTATATATGCCTGCCTTGGGCCAGTGTCCCTGGTATAAGCTCCCACTGGTATACTGACCAAGATCAAGCGTCTACTGAAGATGAAGTAAGGCTCCCAGGTTCGATCCTGCGCTTGGGTTACTGTCTGTGTGGCTTTTCACATGTTCTCCCAGTACTCCCAGCCTACATCTGCGGATTTCCTTACAGCTCTAAAAAACAGTCCAGGATTTTCTAAATTGCCCCTATGTGTGAACGAGCGTGCGAATGTGTGTGTGCATGGAGACTTTTGATGGGACTGGAACCATGTACCAACCAGGGTGCGTCCTGACATCATACCTACTGTTTCCTGGATTGGCTTCAGATCCATTGCAAATCTGTTTCAATGTCATTAATCTGAAGAAAATGCGTTAGGTTGGTTTTTTTTTTTTTTTGTTTATTTGTTTGTTTTTGTTTTTTTTGGTTCAAAAAGTATTTTACCGTCATAGGTAGCTTCTTTTCTCAACTTGAGTTAGATCTTTTTGATGGATATTAATGTGACATTTAGAACACATTTATATTATAAATATGTTATAAATGTATATTATATTTTGTATGCATTTCTGTTTTGGACACACACACACACCTTGAGGAACATGTAACGAACAGCACAGTACTGACTGGTAGTGAATAACATGTTTGAGAAATCTAATATTGTCAGACATGCAATACTAAAACCCCTCTAGACAGTTTAGTACGTTTACATGGA
Source organism: Ictalurus furcatus (assembly GCF_023375685.1). Lineage (NCBI taxonomy): Eukaryota > Metazoa > Chordata > Actinopteri > Siluriformes > Ictaluridae > Ictalurus > Ictalurus furcatus. The sequence continues at coordinate 986,026 of NC_071279.1, forward strand.
CAACAATAATCCGAAATTAAGACGATTAAGAAACTAGCATGTAAACAGCCATTATTGATGACCTTAATCCGACTAAAGTCATACTCGAAGTAAACACAAATAGAATTAAGACGTGTGGAGTATGGGGGGGGGGGGGGTCTTGTCTATCACTAAGATTTGCTGTTCAAGGAACTCCGATGACTTGCACTGAGTAGCAGATGGCAGAGTTTGGAATATGAAGTGTGTTTCTTTTGTGCTTGGACATAGTTTGTATTGATATAAATGGTATATGTGCACCAAGAGTGAAAAATGCATTAATCACAACTTCAAATTTGAGCATAGCAAAGAAAAGTTTAAGCTTGTATCACATTTGTGTGCACAGGAATGAGAAGAATGTTTACAACAAAATACACTTTGCAATAAGACCTGCAATAGAAAGCAAAAAATGTATACTGATATTTCTGTATATAATATACATGCAGTATTATGCACTGCCTGAGGCAGAAAAACAATCTATAAAGCAAAGATGCTTTCAAAAATGATGAAATGAAACGTTTCTAAATATAAAAAAAATGATTATAAACTGCAATAAATGGTAAAACCTGAATGAGTATTTGGTGTGACCAACCTTTGCCTTTAAAATGGCACCATTTCTCTCAGGTATCCCGTTTTGTAAGGAAATTAGCTGACGGACTACAGCAACTGCAGACTTCGGCTCACACTTACTCCCGTTACTGCAGGTCCCAGAGTCCCTCCCTTAATACCTCTTTATATTTGCAAAATGACTGAAATAGTTCTTTTCTTCTGACACTAATGCACATAAACAGCTAAGAAATAAGTTTAGACAAAAATCTAAGATGTTTGCATTATAATTTTGTTCTGTATGTCTTTGGTATCTGTAATATCTGTGAAAAAAGATGATCGATTGCTTGAGGCCTCTTGAGTTACCTAGGAATTATAATTTTGTCATCCAGAATCTCACTTGCCTTGCCTTCCCTTACCCTCCCTTCCCTTGCCTTGTTTTGCCTTGCCTTGCCTCGCCTTGCCTCCCCTTCCCTGCCTTTCCATTTCCTTCCCTTCCCTTGCCTTTATCTGCGCTTCCCTTCCCTACACTTCCCTTCCCTTCCCTGCATTTCCATTTCCTTCCTTTCCCTTCCCTGCACTTCCCTGCATTTCCATTCCTTGCACTTCCCTTTCCTTCCCTGCATTTCCATTTCCTTCCCTTCCCTGCACTTTCCTTCCCTTCCATGCATTTCCTTTTCCTTCCCTTCCCTTCCCTGTACTTTCCTTCCCTTCCATGCATTTCCTTTTCCTTCCCTTCCCTTCCCTGCACTTTCCTTCCCTTCCATGCATTTCCTTTTCCTTCCCTTCCCTTCCCTGTACTTTCCTTCCCTTCCATGCATTTCCTTTTCCTTCCCTTCCCTTCCCTGTACTTTCCTTCCCTTCCCTTCCCTGCACTTCCCTTCCCTGCACTTCCCTTCACTTCCATGCACTTCCCTGCACTTCCCATCCCTTCCCTGCACTTCCATGCACTTCCCTGCATTTCCCTTTCCTTCCCTTCACCTTCTCTTTCCTTCCCACTTCACTAATAGAGTCTGCAATGCACAGTATAATCTTATCTCACACACAGTGGTGATCAGGTGTCTTGGCTTGCTTCAAATGCGTGAATGTGCGGGTGATTAGCTTAAATTAGCGAATGGCTATAATTATAGTGTCATTGCTCCGGGTTGAATGCAGATAATTGTTGAGTATTTCTGCAATAAGAGCGAGACACATTAAGTGGTAAACAGAGCCTTAATGAGCAGACATGTTTATTAGTTTGTAATATTGCTAGATTATTCAGTCTGACATTTTCCAGAGCTTAGACAACTTTGTTATTGCTCACTCATAACTCTGGAGCGATGTTTAATGCACACACAAGTTTATTAAGCGTTTTCTCCAAAGAGTCTTAAGTCTGTTGTAGATCACACAGTTCATGCATTTACACATTGATGGGGCAATAGAGATAAAAGTGCTATGGAACTTATTTTTACCATTTGATTAAAGACAAGTGCAGGATAGTTTTATGAAGAAATCAATCACAAGGGTTGGTGCTAGTACTCAGAAGTGCAACAGTCAAGCCATGAACGGTACAGTCTTGAACTATTCCACATCTGGACTTGATCAGCATTTTTGCCATTTGATTTAGACAATATGTCTAACATTTGGAGGTGCAAAATTGTTTTATTGTGACAGATAATTAAGCAAAAAAGCAGACATATGTTGCTTGCGTAAGTACTCACCCCCCTGATTCATTATTCCGTAGAACCACCTTTGGCTGTTGTTACATCTGCAAGTGTTTATCAGATTTGTACATTACATCTGGATCCTGATATTTTTCCCATTCTTCCTGGCAAAATTACTCAGGCTCTGTCAGATTGGATGGAGATGGTTGGTGAACAGCGAATTTCGGATTCAGTTTGAGGTCAGGGGCTTTGACGGGCCATTTGACTGATTTAGATTTTTGGTTTTGAACCAATCCAGAGTAGCAGTATGCTGTATTTGGTTCCATCCATCTTGCCCTCAACCCTGACCAATTTCCCAGTCCCTGCTGATGGCAAGCATCCTCACAACATGATACTACCACCATCATGCTCCAGTGCCTCACTGGGATGGTCTACTCGGGGTATTGAGCAGTGTCGGGTTTCCTTTCTTCCAAGGTCAAAAAGTTCCACCTGACCAGAGAACCTCTTCTCACATTTGCTAAGTCTCCAACATGTTCTGAGTTCTCCAAACTCATATGGCTTTTTTTCCTCCCGTGATCATTTATAATCCAAGTATAATCTCACTGAAAGCATTTCTGAAGTGTTTTAACTAGTCTGGATTTTGTATCAGCTTTTGCATCTAAGTAAAATTATATTTATGAATTTACAATTCATTTCAAATTTGACGACTGCAACACACTCCAAAAAAGTTGGGACAGTCGACTGTTTAGCACTGTGTAACATCACCTTTTCTTTTAATAACACTTATTAAGTGTTTGGGCGCTGAGTGAAGACACCGGTTGGTTAAGTTTAGCGAGTGGAGGTTTTTCCCCCATTCATCCATTATGCATTTCTTCAGCTGAGCAAGTGTACAGGGCCTTTTTTGCCTTATTTTTCGCTTCATAATGCACCATACATGCTAGGCCATTCTATCAGGCCATGCTAGCACCCGCACTCTCTTCTGATGCAACCATGCGCTTGTAATCCAAGAAGAATGTGGTTTGGCGTTGTCCTGCTCTGGATGGCAGCATATGTTGCTCCAAAAAGTGTACATATTTTTCTGCATTCATGATACCCTCACAGATGTGCAAGTTACCCATGCCATGGGCACTGACACGTCCCCATACCATGACAGACTCTGGCTTTTGGACCTGACGCTGATAACAGCTCGGATGGTCCTTTTCCTCTTTGGCTCGGAGAACACGATGGCTGTTTTGTCCAAAACCTATTTGAAATGTCGACTCGTCGGACCACAAAACACGATTCCACCGTGCTACTGTCCATCTCAGATGAGACCGAGCCCAGAGAAGTCGGGGGCGCTTCTGGACAGTATTGATGTACGGCTTCTGCTCTGCATAGTAAAGCCTTAACTTGCATCAATGGATTCAGCGGCGAATGGTGTTGATGACACAGGTTTACCAAAGTATTCTCGAGTCCATGTCAGGCTATCCATTACAGACTCATGATGGTTTTTAAGACAGTGACGTCTGAGGGATCAGAGATCACGCACATTCAGAAGTGGTTTTCGGCCTTGCCCTTTACGCACCGAGATTTCACCGGATTCCTTGAATCTTTTAATTATATTGTGCACTGTAGAAGGTGAAATGCCCAAAATCCTACCGATTTGTCTTTGGGGAATGTTGTTCTCAAAGTGTTGGATTATTCGCTGACGCATCTGTTGGCAGATTGCCGAGCCTCGACCCATCCTTGCTCTTGAAGGACTAGGCCTTTTTTGGAGGCTCCTTATATACTATGATTAGACGATTGCTTCACCTGTTTCACATCACCTTCTTATTTCAACTCGTCACATCGCTATTAGTCCTGAATTGCCCCTGTCCCAACTTTTTTGGAACGTGTCGCATGCATCAATTTCAAAATAAACATTTATCTTCAAAAAACTAGTCGATTAGGTAAAACATCGAATCCCTTGTCTTTATACGTTTTTTTGTTTAAATTCAAGTCAAAGTACATTTACACATCACTCCTCTTTGTTTTTACTAGCATTTTCCATACTGTCCCAACTTTTTTCGGAATTGTGGTTGTACTTCAATTTAACTAATGTTTAAATCTTGCTTTAGTCTTTATTTTTATTGACTTGCTATGCTTTACATCACTTGCACTATGTGTTTATTAGTGGTGCCCACTGTAGCCTTACATTCCCCTTCCCGTCTGATAGGAGCGCAGCACAACAAACTGGCCGTTTGAGTTACGTCTGGCCATCCTTCTCTGAGCGTTCTCATCAACGAGGCATTTTTTTGGGGGTTTTGCACCATTCTGTGTAAACTCTAGAAACTATTTTGCATGGAAAATCCCCAAAGCAGTTTCTGAAATACTCAGCTGCCCCTCTGGGACCAACATCCACACCACAGTCAATGCCTCTGAGATCACATTTTCCCCATTCTGATGTTTGATGTGAGCACTACACGTCGTTCATTTCATGGGATTCCAAATGTCCGAGATTGTCGATGAGCTCTTTCTCCAGGATTCCTTACTTTTTTTTGCTTCCATAAAAACAACAAAAGAGAAATCTTTTATTTTGGTGTTGCAGAGGTGCTCGACAAACCCATCAGCCAGTCTCCTCTTGGTTTCTCTGACGCAAAGCCGATTATCTTTTGCAGGAAAGTCGTGATGATGATACGTAAGTGATGGGAGGCAAAAACCGACCCTTTAGAACCTGTGCTTTTTACATTTACAGCATTTTTGGCAGACTCCCTTATCTAGAGCGACTTGCATTTATACATCTGAGCAGTTGAGGGTTAAGGGCCTTGCTCAAGGGCCCAACAGTGGCAGCTTGGCAGTGCTGGGGTTTGAACTCACAACCTTCCGATCAGTAACCCAACGTCTTAACCACTGAGCTACCACGGCCCAGTTTTCATGGCCGTGTTAATGAATTTGCATGTGGAACATCGTGAATGGTCGAGAGTCACTCTTGATCGTTTATAAAAAATAAAATAAAAAACCTCCTGACAAACATGTCTCTAAACTTCTTGTCATGTGTGTAGAACGTGAGTAGAGGATCCTTAAAAAGAGAAGCGGTCTCCATATCTGTGGTGTATAAGCGGTGCGGTTTGTACAGTGTTTCGGCGTTTAGGAACGGTTTGCTCGATATAAAGAGCGATCTGGACTTTGTTGTCATGTTGTAAAATAGCCCTTGTGCTTCCTGACCCCTGTTTGCGCCCCACGAGCCTTGGGTGTACCCCCTCGTTCGCCGTGTTCCAGCTGCAGCTCTGTCACAGGTCAGTTTGGGTTTATGAATGAGTGTGTGATGACTCCGTGGCTGTGTGTATACATCTGCATGCGTAGGCTGAAGATTTGATGGGTTTCAGAAATATTTAGTCAAGTTAAATCTCATTCTTTACTGCTCGGTCATGGATTTCCAGGAAGAGTTCAACTGCCCCCCGCCCCCCCGCCCCCACACACTCCTCTCTCTCTCTCTCTCTCTCTCTCACACACACACACATACCGACAGATGAATAAGGGACAAAATTAAGAAAGAAAGAAAAGGGTGGAAATACTTGACTCAACATTTTGATGTTTTCACAGAAAACAGTCTTCACATTACTTACACACACACACACACACACACACTCTTACGCACTTACTCATTTATCCCCATGGCTGGGCCGTGTAGCCTGGTGAAAGAAATGGGGGATGGAAGGAGAGAAAAAGACAGATTTTTGGGGGTAAATTGGAACCATATTGCATTGCATCTGGACCCCTCGCCTTCCTGGAAAACTCGCTCAGACCCACACACACACTGCCGCACATACACACAGGGTGGACCCTGTCTTAACTCTGGTATTTGAACCATGCTGACTATGTGTACATCTGCATGTGACATGCAGAGTCATTACACCGGACACCACAATACTTACACGCATGGATACTATACACACCAGCATGCACAGACGGTTGTGGGGGGGTGGGCCTTTTTGTAGAAGCCTTCATCCCTTTAACCCCTCTCTCTCTCTCTCCCTCTCTCTCTCCCTCTCTCTCGCACACTCTCTCCCTCTCTTTCCACAGAGTAAAAGCTGAGTCAGCTGACACAATGTGACGCTTCTCAAAACTTCTCTTGTGTAGGTTCACAATAGACAAAAAACAAGTCCAGGTCCAAACCGCTCAGCTTTTGTCCCTCTTTCTCTTGCTTATTTAGCCTCGTTTTTTGGGAGTGATGGAGTTTGGCGGAGTCGGGGTCTTTCTGCCAGGACCCCGTCTGGAACATATTACAACTGAGATGCAACACATGGCAACAGTTAGAGAGAAAGAGAGAGAGAGGGGTGGGGGGAGAGAAAAAGAAAAACATAGGCGATTCAACATTTGGGTTGTGTGTCAGTGAGACACCCCCGCATGCGCCACTCGCCTTCGTCCTTCTCATGATGGGGTTTTTTTTCTTCTTTTTTTTTCTTGTTCTCTTGGTTTCCTGCTCTAGATCTGACATCACACACCCTCAATTTTTCTCCCAACTTCATACATTGGTTGATCTCTTATTCTCATTTTCTTCTTCTTCATCATCATCATTATCTCCTCTCTCTCTCTCTCTCGCTCTCTCTCACTCTCTCTCTTTTACACATTATTGCACATTCTCTGAAATAGTGTGAACTGCTATATGACTGGCTATACATAAGCACATGCACACACATTATGTCTGGAGGAGGGATGAGAGAAAAGACATCATGGATTGATTTGCTTGTATCCATGTGGTCAAATCTTCCCATCTGAACTATGACCGTGAACTGCAGCGGACTGGATGGTAATGGGTTACGCAGCATTTAGTTCGCAACAAATAAAAATAAAACCCTTCCTTCACACACACACACACACACACACACACACACACACACATATATATATATATATATATATATATATATATATATATATATATATATATATATATATATATATAAACACATGTTTTCCCCCTTATTCTGTTCTTGGAATGGCTGAAATGACCCTTGACCTTAGGTGAGTTCATGACTAATAGCCAGTGTGCTGTGCATTACCACAGCTTTACGTTTCTACATTCTACCTTTGTAGTGAGTGTGCAGGGCAAGTGGTGTATTACTCGTATCAGGCACCTTTTAATTTTAATTAACACGTTTAATTCCCCCCCCAAAGCTTTCATGATCAACGGATCAGAAATCAGGATCAGGTTAAGAGGTTTGACCTCCTATAGCATACAGGCTTGACGATAGGACAGTACGATATCGATACACGCATGCTTAAAATACTTTTCTGATTATCGTCAGGTGTCAGTGATTTCATCTGTCCATTGCTATTCACTGTAAAACTGACAGGAAGTTGGAATCCTCTTTTTTTGTATCAATCCACCCTTACTTAAATTTTATAGACTCTTATTTATTTATTTGTTTGTTTGTTTGTTTACATATTTATTTATTTATTTTAAATAAATAACTGGGAATAAGATGGAAATAAGGTGGTCAGGTGCATGGTGGCTGATTGGGTAGCACGTTTGCCTCGCACCTCCAGGGTTGGGGGGTTCAATTCATGCCTCCGCCCTGTGCGAGTGGAGTCTGCATGTTCTCGTTGCTCCTCGGGGGTTTCCTCCGGGTACTCCAGTTCCCTCCCCCGGTCCAAAGACGTGTGTTGTAGGCTGATTGGCGTTTCCAAATTGTCCATAGTGTGTCAATGGGTGTGCGAGTGTGTGACCAAGTCCCCTGGGATAGGCCCCAGGCTCGCCGCAACCCTGTGCGGGATAAGCGGCACAGATGATGGGTGGATGGATGGTTCCACTCTTTTGATGGCACTTTTCTATCAACATGATAATTATAAGGAGTCTTTATTGATCACATATACATTGCAGCACAGTGAAATTCTTTTCTTCGCATACCCCAGCATGTCTGGAAGTTGGGGTCAGAGTGCAGGGTCTGCCATAATACAGCGCCCCTGGAGCAGAGAGGGTTAAGGGCCTTGCTCAAGGGCCCAACAGTGGCAGCTTGGCACTACTGACCTTCTGATCAGTAACCCAGAGCCTTAACCACCAAGCCACCACTGCCCCTCAACAGAACTCAACTTTAAAACATACTACAAATGTCCATAGTATTTGCAAATTCTATGCTGAAAGGTTTAAGACAAACAAATCTGAAAAGTCCAATGCATAAAATATATTAAGATTATAGAGCGTGCTAAGTCTGGCCAGAAGAAGCTTGAATAATGGCAGACGTGAATTTTCATGTCGTCTTATCAAGTAAATGAAACTAAACGAAAGCGATCTCTTGCCGAGATTGTATATTCTCGTCGAGATTTAAATAGAAGAACGATTCTGTTAACAGGACTAATTAGTTACACTAAAAATGCAGTCTTCAAGCACAATTTGGGCCAGTCTTTGAGGAGACCAGAGCTCTTTGTTTTGACTCAACGAGTGGGCGTGGCTGCTACGGGCGTGCCTCTTGTGCACAGTAGCATTAGTTCTGTCTTTGGGAGGGAAATCAAATAAATGTCTTCAGCCAATCATATCAACCCGTAGCTGTGAGAAGGAGGAGTTTACTCCTGTAAGCCCAGCCCACCCTGGCCTCTTGCTCCACTGCACAATGAAACTGTATTAGTTCCAGGGCTGAGTTATTACTGACCCATGTTCACCCGCAATTGACCTCTTTCGCCCTCTGCTCCACAGGTCTGCCGTAGCGCGGTCGCTATGGGAGACGATGCTCGTCGCTAAGCAGAAGGAGGCAGTGATGGAGGTGAGGAGGCAGCTCGTGGAGGCGGCCAGCAAAGAGAACCTGCCAATCAAAATGAGTCTGGGTATGCCTACTGTGTGCGCACACACACACCCACACATTCGTCCTTGCAATAAATCGTGCACACATCCCCATAAGTCCCACATCAAGTTCCAGCCACACACACACCCCAGCCCAGCTCGGTTTTAAGCTCCAATCTGATAGCATTAAGGGTTGATTGACACTTGAGCGCCAGTACAGCATGACACAAATAAAGCTTGGATCCGTTAGAGTTCAACAACCACAAATGTGTGGTGCTCTGATGGGCTTTTAATGAGTGCCATTTTGACAGTGAGCCCAAACAGCGCGCACACACACACACACACACACACACACACACACACACACACACACACACAATCAATTCATCTATTCTGATCCAGATGGATGACCATATGGAACAAAAGCTCACATTAAAACTGATTTATTATTTGCAGTTTTATTTTTGTGTGACACAGCACCAAGAAGCTAGATCAAGAGAAGTGGCATGTTGTGAACAGACAAGCGCGAAAGAGGAAAAGAGAAACAGTGAAAGAGCATGGGATAATAATGAAGGAAAGGCAGAGGGAGAAGAAAGAGAGGAGGAAAGATTAAGGCTTGGGTAAAGACCCACAGCGCCTCCATCAGGTGCCATTCAGTATTTATTGTGTTTACAAAACACATGTGCTTGCGAAGGAAATATGAAACACATGTTGGCACACACACACACACACACACACACACACACACTCACACACACTCTTAAACGTGTCCTATTGTTTGTAAGTTAAGCTGCGAGGGCAAAAATGGAGCTTGAAAAATAATTTTTCTTTGTAAAGAGAAGAGCTAGAGAAGCAATTTTCCTCCACTGTCTTTCAGTCCCTCGCGAGCGCACACACGCACGCACGCACACACGCACATCTTCTCACCAGGAACTTGTAGACTTACTCACAGATAAGACCTCCTTTTTTCACCGAGACTCTAATGGAAGCAGACTAATCTCTAGCTGGATCTGTAGTGTCCTGTACTGAGAAAGGAAAGCCCGTTTACTCAAAACACACTTAGAGTAGCAATCAAAATGCCCCCCCCCACCACCACCCGCAAATCAGGTTTATTGTCGACATTTACAGACTTTCAGCTGTTTGCAGTGAACAAATCAAACCAAAGCAATAAGTTCACGACGAATGCTTCAAGTGGTCTCCCCAAATTCAACTGAAAATATAAATATCAGTTGTATATAAAAAAAAATAATAATCAAATATAAAAAAGAATTTACTAGATTAATCAATAGAAAGAGGGCATTAGGAGTCGTGGGGTTGTAAATGAGGAGTTTAGGATGATTAACCTGCCTCTATGGAGGAACCTCTACTCAGTGTGAAAGTGATTATTTATTTATTTATTTATTTATTTACCCCCCCCCCCCCCCCCCCCCCCCCCCCGCAATTCAAATGGATTTATAACTTCATCTTGAATCCGTGTCACTGGCGATTGCTTGAGTGGAGTGCTTGTTTTCTATTTGACTTGTGTATTCGCATATTTTAATCACGTTTTGACCTATTTCAGCAACTGCCCTCAGGCTTCCAATATAAGTTGTGGTGTGAGATATCGGGTTTTTCTGTTCCTCACTAAGTACGAGGGGAGGGGTTGGCAGAATGATCAAATGATCATGTGGTACGTTACAGATGCTGTGGATAGCAATTAGGCTTTTTTGTTTTGTTCTGTTTCGTTTTTTTGTTGTTTTTTTTAATGGCTGGGACATTTATTTCCGAGTGAACAGAAGTGCACGTGTGGGCAGCGTTACATTTTCCGCCACTTTTCATGTCCGAATGTCGGCTTTCGAGTCGAATCCGACTCCTTAAAAGTTAGAACGCACAACCCCACGTGTTCCCCGTAGTCTAACTGTCTAGAGTGAAGTTCATTAGACTCCAGCATGACATTTACAGTATGCAACAGGCCAGAGTCCTTCCACTCATCACTCTCGAGTCGCACTGTCACACTGTGGTGTGAGCTGTACACTGCCGTCTTCCTGCATTTACGTAACATAAGTCATCTGGTCCTTCATTTACATTCATCTGTGTGGATTAGTCATCTTACAGATGTTTGTAGACAATGCCATGATGTGTGGAACGTGTGTGTGTGTGTGTGTGTGTGTCTGTCACATCTCGCGTTGATAGGGACTGCTCTTTCAACATATGGGTCTGCTTTCCACCATCACTCTAAATTCACTTCATTGTGTATGGAGCACAATTCTGGAACACACACACACACACACACACACACACACACACACACACATACACACACATACATACATACATACAGAGCGTATAGAAAGCTCAGCCAGCTTTGTGCACTGAATAACAACTATTTCCTGATCTCCAAGCCAAGAGAAACACAGCCGTGCCAGAGAAATCATATTACATATTAAACAAGACACACACACGCGCACACACACACACACACACACACACGCACACATATGGTCAGTTAATATTTTTCCTTTGCTATGTGCTCTTGGAACTAGAATTGGTCCTGAAGCTGTTCATATTTATTTATATATGTAAATTTATTTCATACTTTTTGTTTTATTGGTGTGTTTCCTAGAACACTCGCTGACCCCCGTCCTTACAGAGTAGACTGTTTCTTTCATGGCTTTATTTATGAAATATGTTATTTTGCAGGCTCTTTGATATTACAAACATACCACCATACCTGTGCGTATATAAAAAATAAAAAGAGGGCGAGAAATCCACAAGGGTCTTTTTGACCCATCATTTTGTGCCTCACTTCTTCACCACAAACTATGTTTTGCTTATTTTCTCCATCTTCTGTCGTTCTAATCCGTTCTAAGCATCTGCTGTAATTGGCCAGCGCATTTCAGGCCTTCGCTCGAGGACGATTCTACTGTCTGTTCACACTTATCTTAATCTCCGTCTCTGTCCGGCTCTCTCCAGCTCCCTCTCGTTTGAGTTATGCTTGGCAAATTAAGCGAAGTGATTCCTGGGTGTTTTGCCAGAGCGCTTAAAAGCTGACTCACTCTACAATGGCTCTTTTCTGCGCCTGGACCATTTTATTCGATGATATTTTCCCATCATGCCGAAAGCCGACATGGCCTTTTTATACACAGTGCCACCATTTTGTTTCACCCCTGCTGCCCGCTAGCTGACACGACTTGCACAGTGGACTGCATAGTCCATGTTTCATTGACTCTTAATGTAGTCATTGAGAGTCAGTTATGCGCTGTAGTGCTTTTGGGTTCATGATATGGATCATTTGGGATTAACTGCCCATAATGACACTATTATAGTTGGAACATTTCAGATTGATCCTAACGCTTGGTATTAATTTCTCAGCGTATAACCCACAGTACTGTAGGCAGTCTTTTCCCTTTGCAGGATTTTAAAATGTGTTGACATTGAGGATTGACTGCATAGTGCAATGAAGGACACACATATGGCGGCTGAGGCTAGTTGTACTTGGCCTCTTTTTCTCTAATGCCTGCAATGATATTATCTCAGCAATATTGACAGCTTTGACATTTACTTGGACTTTCAAAATGATTCAGCTTTTAGTGCTCCCTAATTCTTTTTTTTTATTATTATCACGAATGTGTACTTTGTAGGCACCTCAGAAACTCAGGAACATGGAGGATTACTAATTCTAATTCCTCAGCCAATAATATTAAAAACTGGTTTCAGCAGTGTTTTTTGGCTCTTTTATTTGTGCAGCGAAGAACACGTCGAATTGCACTTCAATTAAAAACTACAAACAGTTACATTTCCAGCTTTGGTGCTTTATAGTTTACACCGTTAACAATAAACATAAACAAATCGGTGCAATAAATGTGCAGATTAATAAATCTGCGCTTCAGATTACTATAGTGGCCGTGAATGCGACACATTAACAAAATCAGAAACATGACGACAAATCAGAAACACAACTGGAAAAACAGAGAACAGAGCAGCAAATCCGGGAACGGATCGACGAATCTGGGACCTGAGCAGTGAATCCGGAAACGGATCGGCGAATCTGGAAACTGAGCAGCAAATCCGGAAAGGGGGCGGCGAATCCGGAAACCCGACAGCGGATTTGCAATCGAAGCAGCGAATCCGGAAACGGGACAGCAAATCTGGAAACCCAACAGCGAATCCGGAAACAGTGCAGCGAATCTGGAAATCTGACAGCGAATCTTCAATCGGAGCAGCAAATCCGGAATCGGTGCAGCAAATCCGGAAATGTGACGGCGAATCTGGAAACAAGGCTGCATATCCGGAAACCTGACATTGAATCTTCAATCGGAGCAGTGAATCCAGAAACAGTGCAGCGAATCCAGAAACGGCGCATCAAATCTGGAAACCCAACTGCGAATCTGGAAACGGTGCAGCGAATCCGGAAACAGAGCAGCAAATCTGGAAACCTGTCAGCGAATCCGGAAACGGGGCAGCGAATCTGGAAACCCGACAGCGAATCCGGAAACGGGGCAGCGAATCTGGAAACCCGACAGCAAATCCAGAAACGGTGCAGCGAATTCGAAAACGTGACAGCGAATCCGGAAATGGGGCAGTGAATCCGGAAACGGAGCAGCAATTCAGCAATTTCCAGAACAGCAGTTTCTTTGTGATGATCACAGGCCATGTCCAGTCAGCAACACGAATGTGATTTCTGATTTGCTCTTTTGTTTATTTATTTGCCGTCATGTTTTTGGTTTTGGTGATGTTTTTTGCCCTTATGGCACTTACACTATTTATGTATGTACCAGTTCTTAAAATGCTCTCCTGCTGGCTCAGCTGAAGTGATTCTGAAAGTGCGAGTGCACAGCACACCAGAGCAGCTCATCTACAACATCTAGAGCAGTGTCTAGGACGTTTTTCCATCATGTTGCAGTCCTTCCAGGATCCCGCCATTTTTGCGATCGCAGACATTAACGCAAAATCAAGGAAACAGCAGCGTATTCGTACGTCATCACCACGCGCATTCAGCCAAAGTCCTCTTCGATTCACGTGCGTTGAACACGAGTACAGCTAAAAGGTCTCATTTACCAACAAACATCACTGTGGGGAAAAAAACCCAGCAAAATCAAGCATTTTTGGCTGCAACAATCACACACAAAAAAACTCTGCGAAATCCTGTACGGACTGATGTTCATCTCCGGTCTCTGTAGCAAAACCGAAAACAAGTCTGGATTGTGTCAAATCCAGTGATCTAAACCATGTATAAACTAGCTGAGTGGCATTGCATTCACCTCTCCAAATGAACTCAAAGTACTTCTGGTCCATTAAAGCAAAGGATTTTATTAGTAGTATGTAGAATTGGCTCCATCTTCACAGAAGTACATTTAGTTTTCTTTCTTTACCTCCTGCCTTCATCTCCTTACCCGTCACGACTAGTTAACGTCCCCACAGCATGAACTAGTGAACATATTCGTTGACTAATCTATGCAAGTCCTAGCATCTCCAAATAGGTTTCGCCCCATTTTTCCACACACTGCGCACCACGCACTCTTTCTCTCACTCGCCATGATCTAAAGCGAACACTGGCCACGGCAGCCCACAGGAAATCCTCCCCGTATCTGCTGGTGGTTGAGAGCATCAGCTTTGCACAGCAGTTTATGGGCTTTTATTGCAAGCCCCTCGTTCTCAGACTGCACCAGGTCAACATAACCTCGCACTCACTCTCGTTCTCTTCCTCCACTCTTCTTCCTGTGTCCCTTAAGACTCCCTGTGAGAGCTTTGGCTTCGGTTTGTGCACTTGGCTTACGTGTACTACTTCAGTAAATAAGCTTGGGATAAGAGCCCCACACACACACACACACACACACACGGAGATTAATAGAAATGTTGGCTTAAACTCGCGCAAATAAGTGCTGGTGTTTTCCGACAAATACATTTGCTTTCTATCTTCTCTCTCTCTCTCACACACACACACACATACACACACACACTGTCTTTTTTTATCTCTAGAAAAAACATGCATGCAGAAACCCTACTATTTCTGCAGCAGTCTTTCACACGGTGACTGTGGATATTAATCACCACACACACTCCGTCTCGGTCTTGTCCTGCAGTCCATCTGCTTATTAGCACAGAAGGACCGCTCTTTTCATATCAGTCCGGTGATAAGTCTAGGGTGCTGCTCAACACAAATTAAGTGTCAGACGAAAGGAGTTTTCGACGGGTAACCTCCATTAACCGCACAAACTCTAAACCATGGATTCTAATCGCAGGGTCATTAGGTTTTGACACAGCATCTCGACTCTCCTCGTGTGTTAGTCCTTTACTAAGCTTTGTTTTGACCCCATCGCCTGTAACGGGGAAAGTACAGATCAGAAAACCCGTAGTATAAAGGAATAATAATTTTGTTTTTGTTTTTTTAAACATCTGAAATATGCAAAATTCGTAACTACGTTCATTACAATCGAACAGTAAAGCTCTTCTGATAGGACAGACGTGTAAAATACTTTACTGTAAATTGTTCGAACAGAAAAATCATTAAAAGATTGCAGGGAAAAGCAAGTCTGGTTACTCACCCTGAAGTTTATTGATGCCACCAGACAGAAACCGACATTTCTGCGGTCACGTTTGCCATGCAAGTTAATAATACAGATCCAGGGCTGTATTTCTGAGTTTCAGGTACGCGCTGGTAGTGAGGAGTTAAAGGCGAAATTGCAGCGGTGTTCAGATATACCTATGGACTCGAGCGCTACTCAAAGTGTGTATATATATATATACTTATACATACATCTCTGTGCTGGGAGCTTTGCCAGTTCCTTCATATGTATAGTTTTCATTTCTAGACAGAAGATTTAATGCTTCCATGCTGCTTTGATGGGGTAGGGATGGAGTCTTGGTCTCTCGAATGTTTCCACCTATCTTTTTCCTTTCTGTTTTTTTTTTAAGTGAAAAATTTGACACGAGATATTTGGGGGAAAGTTTTAACACTGAAGTGGGGGAATAAAGATGGAGTATTAATGAAAATAATATGCAGTAAAACAAGATAAAAAGATTTGTTCCTAGTATGAGCGTTCGAAAGCTTCCAAGACTGTTCTTCTCTTTAAAATAAGGAAAGCTGGAAAGATTCTCTCACTCGCGCTCACGCTCTCTCTCTCTCCTTCAGGGCGTGTGACAGGTGAGCAGCTCTCCACGTATGCGCAGTTGTTTCGGGACAGTTGGCCGGCGTTAGAGAATCACTGTGGTTTGTTGCAGCTGGCACTAGGCACCGCTCAGACACTGCGCCACCCCGCCCTCACCCAGTGGGACGCCTGCCTTGCCTTTGAGAGACTCCTCCTTCAGGTCAGTCAGCCAATCACGCTGCTTCATTACTAGCTCTAAGTGGTGCTTCATCCATCTGTTACACGTTTTTTAACTGTTTCTCCATCTACATCTACAACCGCATACACCGTCAGGTCCATAATTATTTGGACAGTGGCACAATTTTTGTCATTTTGCCTGTCAATTGTCCAATTACTTTTGAGCCTGTGAAATTAGAGGAACTCTGCCAAAAATAAATATATAATAATTTTAAAAAATGGCTGTTATTCTTAAACAGTTCATGCAATATTTTTGTCAACGGTAAGTTGTTAAAAAGATAATAACGAAAGCTTTTATTTAATTTGTCTTTAAAAGTTCATACAAATGTGAATGTGTGAATGCAGTACTGCATGATGTAATAAACCCACAAAGATCCTAAAATGGACGACGCAAATAACAGAACATTACCATTTAAAACAATGAACTTAAAAGTAAAGCAGTCGAATATGCTAGGTACTTGTAAAAAAAACAAAACAAAATAAAACAAAAATTAATAATAATAATAATAATACATAAATAAAAAATAATTAATTCCATATGAGAATTTTTTCTCAAGCATGAATAGTAGTTAACTGGCTAAATTAGTTTGCTAGTATCTGGCTGTTTTTAAATAGTCTAGGTTACACTTTGGCTGAAAAAATAAGAATTAGCCGGCTGATCTAATTACTACCTAAATTATATCAGGTATTAAATAAAAACCGTCAGTTATCAGCATTATTTTCTAAAATTGCTGCCAATCTAGTGGCTGTTCTTAGCTATCAAGCTAGCTTGTGCTGTTCAAAGTCTGGTAAAGTTCTGGTACAGTTAAGCGATCTGAATTCTCTGGCAGGTCAAGGCTGACAGTCGCTCAAGGTCGTCTCGTCTCATGCAAACTGTGAGGCAAAAAAAAACAAACAAAACATGCGCACAACACTCTACCCTCACAACAGATTCATCTTAGTTCACAGAATTCAGGTGTATTTGGCTTCAAGGATTGCCCAGATACCCCGTCCTTATTAAAGTCAGGTCCAAAAGGCCCAAGGCAACGTTTATTTTTAATATACGAGTCGTGGGACGCACTCATCTTTCAGTGTTAGCAGCTTTTTTGTAGATACACTGGAAAATAAAGGTACTTTTTCCTATTCTAACCCAGAACCCATGAAGGATGCAGAGTTTAGCTGCATGTATGTTATGTATGTTCAGCTGGATGTATGCAGTTTAGAAAGCATTAGAAAGTGTACACCGTTGCTATGAAGCGTTCCTGGGGCAACACAGCATTGTTTTTTTTACACACGTCATGTCAAAACATGATATTTAATGATGAATGACAATGTGACAATGTTAGTGTTATGAATAGTTACATTTCTGTAGTTTCCCGAAATAATGTAGAAATACAGCTTTAGTAATAAGAATTGGGAAATTAGGAATAGTTAGATTTCAGTAGTTTATCAAACTTATATTGACATACAAGTTTAGGATGGGAATTGAAAAATCAGGAACAGTTAGATTTCAGTAGTTTACCAAAATTAGGTAGAAATACAGGTATAGGAAATAGGATATTAGAAATCGTTAGATGTCAGTAGTTTACCAAAATTAGGTAGAAAGACAGATTTAGAATAGGAATTAGGGAATTATGAATAGTTAGATTTCAGTAGTTTCCCAAAAGTCATGTGAAAATTCAAATTTAGGAATAAGATTGGTAAATTGGGAATAGATAAGTAGTTTCCCAAACTAATGTAGAAATCCAGTTTGAGGATAGGAACTAGGAAATTAGGAATAGTTAGATTTCAGTAGTTTCCCAAAAGTCATGTAGAAATACAGTTTTGCCTTGTTTTGAAGGTATGGTAGGGTTGATGTCCTTATCCCTAGTATTGTAGTATGATTTCAGATTTCCTTTATATAATTATTCCCTCGTTCCCAAACATCATAACATCCCCGACCCACAGTGTTAATGTTGGCTGTCAGGTCTTTTGGGAACTTTGGGTTTGTGGTCTTAAGTGCGTTTAAACGACTCCAGTCCACGGCTAATTGTTCATTACTGCCGAGTCTTTGTAGTATAGCCCCGTTCATTGCAGAGCAGTATGTGCAGGTGCGAAGAGAGAACAGGATCCAGCTGTAAACACAGTCAGAGACAGCACCACTGCTCCGACCGCAAGTAAACAAAATCAGAGCACAACATGGCGAGATTGTGTAAACGTCTGGACAAAGACGCACGCACAGGCACACGCACAGACACACACACTCCCCTGCCGCGTGTTTACAGCACTGCAGAGACTTCTTTTACAAGTGCGTAGGAGTGTGTTTAGTGTTGTGCAGAATCCTTGACCGAGACCCTCACGAGGCAGATAGACACGCGAGTACATGTGTGTGAGACCGGGAGTGGGTCAGAGGTCAAATATGCATCCTATTAAAGGAAAGAGGGAACGAGGCACGACGGAGAGATGGATAAAAGAGACCGGAGTATAAGGACCTAAAATGGAAATGTAGAACTGAAGTGATGAAGAGAGAAAGATTTCCTGGAGAGATAGAAGAAGAAGAAATTTTCTGGGAAATGATCAGAGTAACGCATACAAACACACACACACACACACACACACACACACACACACACACACACACAATGCCTTGCCCCTTTCTCGCTCATTAGTTTACAGAGTGTGTTTGATGGAGTTGGAGTTTCCAGTGTTGTTAAACTATCAGCAGGACATCACTGTAAGAACTTATTAAAGTCAATCAGCGAAAATATGTAGCGAGTTCAAACCAGACAGTCAGTAGCCAAAACCACTAGGCAAAGCTGAGAACACACGCACGCCCACATTTTACATTCACGGCATTTGGCAGGCTTCCTTATCTTACATCTATCTTATTTATATAACTGAGCAGTTGAGGGTTAAGGGCCTTGCTCAAGGGCCCAGCAGTGGCAGCTTGGCAGTGCTGGAATTTGAACTCACGTCCTTTCAGTTAGAAGTCCAACGTCTCAACCACTGAGCAACCATTTCCACTACAGAAAGCGTTGTCATTTTTGTCATTTTGACCTAAAACATGGCTGTTTTTAGTGATATCTAGTCAATGCACATGTTTTCACTAATTAAGTCTTAATTAAATCGTCGCACTCTATTTATTTGATTTATCATCCTTTATATCTTCCTTTTTTTATTGGTCATGCATTTTTTTTAGAACTACATTACGTTTTACTGACGGAGTGACAGGAAAGACAGAACCAACCAACGTCGACAAAGTACAGACTCGGTAAACACAGCCTGGCTATAGAGACGGGCCTCTGGGAGAAATCGGGACTCCTGCTTGAGGAGAGAGTGGCTGAGCAGCAAACACTTACATGTATGGCGTTTGACAGACGCCCTTATCCAGAGTGTCTTACGTTAATCTCCTTTATACATTTGAGCAGTTGAGGGTTAAGGGCCTTGCTCAAGGGCCCAGCAGTTCCAGCCTGGAGGTGCTGGGGTTTGAACTCATGACCTTCCGATCAGAAGACCAGCGTCTTTACCACTGCGTTTGAATCTTTATCATCAACACGTAATCTCTGTTAAAATAAACATAATTTGACAGGACCGACTGCAACTGCCCGTAATGAATGTTTTAATCACGACTAGGATCCGTTCGTGACGATCAGCTATAACATATTCCTAACCATATGTCAGCCTGTACAGGATTTCGTGGAATTTTTTTAAATAATTTTTTGTGCGATTGTTGCAGGCAAAAATGCTCGATTTTGCTGCGCCTTTCTTTTCCGAACTTCGTGATGCGGCTCGCGGAGCTTTCTATGCTTTTTATGCTTTCTTTTTTTTTGCGGGCGGAAAACTACTCGAATCAGCGAAATCGCGATCACACTAAATACTTTCGTGCTCTTTCTCAGTGATTTTGTTGGTCAGTGCGACCTTTTAGCTGTACTCGTGTTCGACGAGGGCTTAGGCCGAATGGTGACGTCAAATGACGCTGCTTGACCCAAATCTGCGGTCGTTTTTGAAAAATCGCGAGCTCCTCCGAATATCGCCGAGTCAGCTCAATTTTTGCCTTCATTTCTGCGATCGAAAAAATCCTGTTGTGAGCGATATTAGACGAGTATTTCATGTGTGTCTGAATCTTAGCCTTCTTCTCATTTGTATATTATAATAAACTGTGTGTGTGTGGTGTGTGTGTGTGTGTGTATGTATGTATGTATTTATATATATATATATATATATATATATATATATATATATATATATATATATATATACACACACACACACACACACACACACACACACATATATATATATATATATATATATATATATATATATATATATATATATATATATATATATGTATGTATATGTGTGTGTATATATATATATATATATACCTCAATGTGTGACCATCTCTTAGCTATTGTACTCAGCTGCTCATATAGCAAATAGCAAATCGTGCATTTTTTTATTTTATTTATTATTTTTTGTAGCAACCCAAAAAGCAATGCAGCACTGCTGGAATTATTTTTGTTTCTGTTAATAATGCGTAGAAATCTGCAGTGCCTCCTTGTATGATTTGCTGAGCTAGCTGAACTGCGAAGCACTCAGCGTTTTTACAGGGCAAAGAACCGTGCAGTAAACGAGCAATAGTATCAGTACGGAATGTAAACTGGAGAATAACGAATCTGTTCTTGCATCAGTAGCATGAAAGCTGACAGAGAAGCTCCTGTAAGTGCTGTTGAAAATGCATGTGATTGTTATTGTTACGAGATCTGTCCGATGTGGGAATTTTCCCTTCTTTTTTTTTTTCTTTTCTTGTTTTCAAGCATACTTTTCACATCCTTGTCAGTGTGTGCAGTAGTTATCCTGTAATCATGTAATGACGTGCTGAAAATACTGTTTTGCATACTGTTGCTTACAGTCTAAACACTGGCTGTAATATGAAACTCTGTTTCATCAACAAAAACTCTGTGTAGCTTTGACACTAATGCTCGTGCTCGCGCTTATACATAATGATTGTCGTCGGAGGCCTGGGCACCTCCTTGGACTCCTCGTCATGCTGCTCGAACCGTTCCCGAACAATGTGTGGCAGGGTGCGTTTTCACGCTGCCGTGACGGGTTGTACTTGGTCCGTAACGACATTTACGTCAGTGTTACGTGTCAAAGTAACATCCACGTGAATGTCTGGACCCAAGAACATTACCCAGAGCATCACTCTTCCTCCGCCGGCTTGCCTTCTTCCCACCGTGCATCCTGGTGCCATCTCTTCCCCGGGTAAGTGGTGCACACGTCTCTGCCCGTCCACGTGATGGAAAAGAAAACAGGAAAACTTGGACCAGGCCACTTTCTTACGGTTCTCCAAGATCCGTTTCTGATGCTCACGTGTCCATTGTAGGTGCTTTCAACAGTGGACAGAGCTTAGCAAGAGCACTCTGGCCCGTCTGAGTTGCGACATGTTCCTCCCCTAAACATCATTTAAACAAACGTTGTGATTTGTACCACAGTAGCCCTTCTGTGAGTTCAGGTGCTGACACTAATGCTGTAATATCTCTGTCCTAGCTCTGAATTGTTACACGTTTGGGCATTACCAAGTGAGAGGGGTTGCTGTGGTTGGTATAAGGAGCCAGTGTGTTATGTGCTCTCCTCTGATGAGTCGGCATGATGCCCACTTAGCCTGGCACCACTATACTGTGTGTGTGTGTGGGAGAGATGGTCATACAGACAGACCACAGGTGTGGACCTTCACTTGCTTGGTGAAGGGCCAACTGAGCAGGTATGCTGTGTATGTATGTATGTGTGTGTGTGTGTGTGTGTGTGTGTGTGTGTGTGTGTGTTTGTGGATGGGCGTTCACACAAGGTTGCCAACAAATACTCTCTTTCACATTTTCCTGTAACCTTGCTGGCCAGAACTGACTGACCTCTTCAGAAAGTATGTACTTATAACCGTGTGTGTACTTACACTAGTGCTAACAGGCAGCCAAAACACCCATCTGAGTTGTTTACTAGACACTGTAGAATCATGAGCATAGTTAGACAAAACAACAACATCTTTTCCACATTCCAACAAAATCATTTTGCTCAACACTAACAATAACATTGGCAAGCCAGCTAGTCGGACGGGTTCTAGCGCTAATCTCAGATGTTATGCGATCAAATTCATGTAGCATATTTCGATCCATTAAATCCATATACCGGATCGATGTTACCGAACGTTTCCTGTGTTAAGTCAGTTCAAGCAGTGGTTCTCAACCAGGAGAGATCATAAAGGGGGTGCAAAAATGAGATTGAAAAATCTTTTGCCTACATGTCGTGTCACTTGTGGTTCGAGCAAACCTGAGGTCCACTGATGTTGAAGACGTTTATAATATTGTACTAAATATCATCAGAAATGTATTGTCTCTCTTTTCTCACACAAACCTTCGCACCACAAGAGCAGTGCTGCTCTCAGCATCAGAATGCTGCCGGATGTGTCTTCTCTTTTTCACATTTTTTCCCCCCGCTAATTTCATGTGGAACCTCAAGCAGTTAAGCAGTTATTTGAAATACCCTTACACAGCCATAGTCAGGATTAATCGAGAGCACCAGGGACGTTACACAAACATGACCCCTAGCTTTACGACGTAGCTAACGTTACGCTTCGTTTCGTCACGAAATCATTTGAAAACTGGCATATGCTCACAGTGCATTATGGGTAATTTTCTTAAGTTTGCTTGTATTCTAGATTTGGCGCACAGGCCTAGTCTAGAGAAAATAAAAGCAGTTCCAGCTGTTGTTTTCACTACAGCATGAACTCAATTGCAGTACACTGAGACACTGAGGTATTTGTGAGAATCTGATACAGTGGCAAATGCTTCATGTATCTTTTAATCTCTGGGTTCTACTGAACTCTCTAGAATTGAGTCTGCTTTACTTTACAAACATGCCAGATTCAGATGAATGCCATAAGACAGAGCTTCTCAACCTTTTGTAACTAAAGCCCCCCTCAAGCCTCCCTATCATGTGACACCCCCCCCCCCACCCCAATATTGGAGGAGACCAGACATAATATCTATCTATTGTATATCACCTCTATCTATCTATATATAATCTAATCTATAATCTGTTTTAGATAGACAGATAGATTTTAAAAATATATTTTTTAAAGTACTTTTCATAACATTTGTGATTTTTAAAAAATAACTTTTAGAAAACTATATAATGGACATGTATGGAACATGAATGATGAAAAATGTTTCTGAACACTATAACTACTTAGAAGAAGAGAACTAGGCTGTAATAACATGGACTATTTTACATGTTGCATTACATTCGTCTTGTGTTCTAAAAGCATTCGCATAAGAATGATGTAAATTGGGAGGAAGGGCGCGTCTTGTTATCCATGACATTGTTAAATCTCTGGCTCTCAGCCCCTCACTGAGCAGAGCAGACGCAGAGAGAGGTGAGAGTGCAGCGGGAAAGAAAGACCTCGCGCTTGCAGGACAGTACTGGTGACGTTTGGAAAGTCGCTAAGGTTTGTCCAAAAAGTCACTAGATTTGTCGCTAGTCACTAAAGGGGTCTGAAAAGTCTCTAAGTTGGGAACACTGGTCTGCACTGACAGCTAGATAAAAGGCAGCTAAGCTCCGCCTCTCCCAGCAAAAAGAAAATACAGAGAGAGAGGGAACGTGGGGTTTTTCATTTGTGCACATTCTATTGGAAAAGCAATAAAATACACGGAGTACACAAATAATGCCCTGTCTGTGTTTATTTTCTTGAAAACAATTTGCACCCCCTTTCCGATCTCTCCCCCAGGTTGAGAAACACTGCTCTAAGCTACTCCACTCTCTGTCTGGATGCTTGTCTGCTTTATCAATAATGGAAAGCATTGCCGTTCTTTTGTATATTTAAAGACAGACGCATGCAGAGGAGCACGACTTTACTGGCTCCATGCTGTCATTTACACACATAGACACTGTTCTAGCAGATCACCTTTGACTTCTGAACCTTTAACCCACCCTAGGGTCAGTCTCCCCCTTTTCCCCTGCATGCCTGTAGTATCTCCTGCTGCCTGGACAATATCTGCCTGGAAATACTCACACTCTTTTATACACACACACACACACACACACACACACACACAGGACACTATCTACTCGATATGCATTCAGATTTTTTATTTTTTTTTACACATCCTATTATACTAATGAGGAGTTCATTTTGAGTGAGTGTCCAGTGTTGACCTTGTGTCTAAACATCCTCTGTCTTCCTTACAGACTGCACCCTTAAATCTCTCCCTTCCTCCCTTCTAGCTACAAGAGGTACAGGCAGTGTCTTTCCCACATATGTCATGCTCTGACTGGCCAGCTCTCTCTTTTTTTTTTTTTCCTTTTTTTTTGTCCTGTTTGTCTTTTTATCCAAACACAGTGTAATTTCTCCATATAGTATTAACCTCTGTGGTTTGCATTAAAAAAAAAAAACAACTAATCATTTTTCAAAGAATCAGTTTTTATTAATACAAGTAAAAAATGTATCAAGAGAGCGTATAAGTAGTAAGAAACGCATGCTATATGTGTAACCTTCATAACAGGTACGTCAGTCAGTACGTTAGTCAGTGCCGGTCTCCAGACCAAAGGCCACAGTGAAGCATGGTGGTGGTAGCGTCATGTCGTGGCAATGCTTTTCATCAGCAGGGACTTTGAAACTAGTCAGGGTTAAGGGCAAGATGGTTGGAGCTAAATTCTAACTTCTAGAGGTTTGCACTAATTGATTAAATGTTTGTTATTACACAGTTGGTGCATCTCTAGGTGAGTGAGGTAAGTGAGTGAAAATAACAGCTTGTACCCAGTATGATGTTTTTGCTGAGCAACCACTATCACTCATCGACAACGAAGGGTTCTGACGCACTGAAAGCAAAGATGTAATTTATTTACAGCTGTGATTTTTTTTTTAAGTGAAACAAACCCCGATCTTATCTGCTGCAACCTTGATCTATCCAGAGTATCCAATGAATGCAGCTAGAACACAAGTGTGCGGTTTATTGGCACTGTTTCAACCAGTGAAATGTAAACCGAGCTAAACAACACGCTCTGTGACATCGCTGATTGGTTAGCACTAAAAGCTAATTCACGTCCAGCTCATTCAGATCCATTTTCAAAAGCATTTCAGTCCACACCAGCCTAAGCCCTGACTTGTTTTATGCTGTGTGAGTGACTGGATCATAAACTCCCATAGAAACCCACTGAAATCGCAAAGGCACACTTTCTATACGCTGTGCACTTTATTTATAAACATAATCTACAAAGAGGTCCTGATTGTGTAACCTTTAGGTTAGTGTTTGTGTGGTATGACTCTCCTTTTAAACCAACCTGAGGAGACACAATAGACACAAATGCACACTGGTTATTCGCTGATCCACGGTTTCAGCTGGCAGATCGCTCTATGGACGAAATACTGTAGGCTTAA
This sequence comes from Ictalurus furcatus, assembly GCF_023375685.1. NCBI lineage: Eukaryota > Metazoa > Chordata > Actinopteri > Siluriformes > Ictaluridae > Ictalurus > Ictalurus furcatus. Next base: position 1,011,661 of record NC_071279.1, read on the forward strand.
TAATGAAGATGGCTCCAAAGCAAACCAGACTTGGCTTTGCAAGCTATGTTTCTTTTGGTTTTTGGGTGCTTTACATCAATCTGCATGATCAGCCCCCTCTTCATGACAGTTGAAGAGGGCAGGCAGAACCATTGGCAGGCAAAAAAACATTCAATTAATTAATAAACCTTAGAGGTGACTTGGCTGAAAGGACGGTTGGACAAGCAGTATTAGCCTTGTGATTGGTGATTGTAAACATTTAGGTAAGATTTATGTAAGATTAGGCCTGCCCACTTTTTCTGAAATTCTGACCAAATATTTATAGACATTGAAAAGTTACCAGTTATTCATATTTTCCTATTTGGTGTGTTCCAGTCAGAATCGGATTGTCTTTGTCATACTTTATTAGGGCAATAATGGCAAAGAATTAACCCCCCCCCCCCCCCCCCACCTTAAATCTAACCACAAAATTGGAAGGTCTGACTAGAAGGTCAGATAGGAAATGAAAACAGACCTTTTTGGCAACAAACCTCTCAAGGGTTGGGGTGTTGGAGTGAAAAGAGGGATGGTTATACAGAAAAGAAACTAATTCCTTCTGTTAAGTTTGGTGGAGGATTATTGGTGCTGTAGGGCTGGTTTCTGTCCAGAAGCCTTGGGAACCTTGTTAGGATATATGGCATCCTGGATTGCATGAAATATGAGGAGATTGTGAATGAAAATCTGTCTGCCGCTTCCAAGAAGCTACAATTAGGTTGTGGTTGGATCTTCCAGCAGGACAGTAATCCAAAACATACAGCCATGTGAAAAAATAAGTACACCCCATTGAAATTGTTGGCTTTATTTTACATATTTGGACAAGTAAACATTTGATCATCTTTGAAACAGTGCTTATTGATAAAGTTGATATACTAGAACAAAACCACAAGGAAAATTAGCTTTTTCAATTATTTATTCAACAGAAATATCAACAGATGTGATGTTCTTCGGTGGAAAAAGTAAGTACACCCCTGGCCTCAGAAATAACTTCTTTGTAGACGTTTTACTGTAATTTTTGACCACTCTGCCATGCAGTATTCTTTCAGTTGCAAGATGTTTGAGGGTTTTCTTGCATGTCCTGCCCGTTTCAAATCCCCCCACGAAATTTCAATGGGATTCAGATCTGGGCTTTGACAAGGCCATTCCATAACCCTCCATTTCTTCTTTTTGAGCCTTTCCTTGGTGGATTTGCTAGTGTGCTTAGGATCATTATCCTGTTGAAAGGTCTTTCGGTTCAACTTCAACTTTTGGACAGATGGCCTCGCATTATCTTCAAGCACTCTTTTATATGATTCAGAATTCATAGTTGAATCAATGAATACAAGCTGTCCAGTCCCTGAGGCAGCGAAGCAACCCCAAACCATAACATTTCCACCACCGTGCTTCACAGTTGGTATGAGGTGCTTCTCCTGGAAAAGCTCTTTGGTCTGCGCCAATCATGTCTGCTCTTACTGAGGCCAAACATGCTGCAGGACCCGGAAATACAAGACCAGTAGGGGGCAGTCATGTTTCATTTGCATAAACACTGCTTTCTTAGCCCACGGATCTGTGAACCTCTCTCAGAACCGTTTTGCAACAAGCAGCAGAGCACCCTAAACGTTGTCGATTCTGAAAAAAATGGAATCTGTGGTTGGTTAAATTTAAGAAAAAAATATTATGTATGGTTTGCATAAAAATATTACGTTTCTCATCAAAATGTATGATAAACCTAATTTAAACAAGTTTCCAATTACAAGAGTGAGTGTGATCGAGTCACGTAGTACAGGTGTAATAACTATAGTATTTAAATTAACGTGCCTCCAGTATGTGTACTAGAATATAGCAGTGGTAACATTCAGGGTGTAGTACGCCAGCGACCGGGGTTTAAGCCTCAGCTCAGTTGAGTGTTCTTCAAATGAGTACTTTTTTTTTCCACGGTAGAAAGTTCCTCAAATTAATGTTGAATGAATTCCAGCTTCTCCTTTCTTGCCAATGGAAACTGTTGTTCTTTTCTTAGACTTAAAGTTTTACTATCTAAAAAAAACGGTTTAAAGTGAACACAGAAGTCCCAGTGAATTTACTTAATTCAAATTCGTACATTGCTTCCACACGATAGAATTGAGTTACGTTAACATCAATTTTTTTCATACATCGCACATGATTCGACTTGGAAACTAAATGAAACTAAATGTGAAGTATAAACAGCTCTTAGTATTAATGATTCGAGGTGTACATGTCTCTTTCCTTATCCTATGCGAATCAATTATAATTACTACAGCCTACCTCTGGCAACTTTACTTTACAGACATAGAGTATGTCCAGAAATATTATCCCGCCCGAATAGTTCTTTAGTGTTTGGCGAATTGTAAATGTTTTTGGTAGCCGAAATCATTCTGGACACTTTCTTTGAAGAAAAAAATGTGTCTAAAATATGCATACACCTTTATATTGTCTGTACCATCCTCTGCTGTTTTCTTCTATTCCGTTCTTGGTGTCTTAGTGAGTTGATGAGACAGAATCTGATTAAAAGAGTCAAATATTTGTTCTGCTCTTAGGCTAAATCTAGTCTGCACATAAGGCAAACATGACTTATTTACGATGTTTAGGCCCAGTGGATTACTCCCAGAAACAATACACACAAACACACACTCATAAGTTACACATACGTACTTACAATGTATGAGTATACAAACTACTAGACAGAGCACACACACACACACACACACACAGAGTTTTGCTGGAACTAGATATTGAAACAGCTGTGTTTAGTAAAGCTAAATCTCTGTTTGAAGTAGTAACTATGTGGATTGTGTGTGTGTGTGTGTGTGTGGAGGATGATATACAGATTGGTCTACAACCTGTAGAGTGAAGTAATGGTGCTTATATATTAGGGAAGTTTGTGTACTTGGCCGACAGGAAAGGAACATGACGTGGTATGTGTTTTGAGATGCTTTTCTGCTCACCATGGTTGTAAAGAGTTGATTTGAGTTACTGAAGCCTTCCTGTCAGCTTGAACTCTCACCTCAACAAGTCGAGAGTTCATTTCCCGCAGAACTGCCACTCATCGGACCGCTTTTATGTTTCGCACCGTTCTATGTAAATCCCATAGACGTGTTGTTCTGATGTTTGATTTATATGTAGAGCTTACTTATACGTACATAACTTTGATTAAAAGGATGGATAACGTCTAGCAAATGGTAGCTTAATCGGTCATAGCTCAAAGCTCTGAAATCTTTTCCTGACAGCAATAAAAGCAACATGATCGCAAAAGTGGCATGGCAACAATTTACAATTGAGATATTAATTAATAGAGCCGTACCGACCGCTTTCATTTAGCTGATGCACCATACCGGGTTCGCGTTCCAAGCATGAACGACTGCAGCGTCCGTCAGCAATATGGGCGAGGTGAGAGGCGGAGCCACCGTCCGATCAGCCGTATATACTGCGACTGCTCTGGCTCCACGTTTCAAGTTGATGACTCCTATTTCGACCACAAGCCATGCAATTTCCCTAAAACGACTGGCAGGAGAATGGGTCGTATTAAAGAGCGCGGTGACTTTTAAACGTGGCACTGTCATCGGATGCCACTTTTCCCACAAGTCAGTTTGTGAAATTTCTGCCACGCTGAACTGGATGTGCTATTGTTGTGGAATGGAAGCATCGAGGAGCAACAGCAGCTCAGCCACGAAGCAGTAGACCGTGCAAACTGACAGAGCGGCGTTCCAAACTACGTCTGAGAGCTTCATGAGATGGGTTTCCACGGCTGAGCAGCTGCACCCAAGCCTAAGATCGCTACGTACAGTACCAAGCATTGGCTGGAGTGGTGTAAAGAACGTTGCCATTAAACTCTGAAGCAGTGGAAAGATGTTCTCTGGAGTGATGAACTGCGTGGCAGTCTGACGGATGAATCTATGTTGTTGGATGCCAGGAGAATCTTACCTACTGGAATGCATAGTGCCAACAGTTTGGTGGAGGTGGGCTAACCGTCTAGAGCTGTTTTTCAGAGTTTGGGCTTGACACCTTAGTTCCAGTGAATGGGTAATATTAATGCTACTGCATACAAAGTCATTTTAGACAATTGTATGCTTTGCGGCTACGGTTTGCAGAAGGCCCCTTCCTGTTCCTGAATGACAGTGACCCTTTGCACACACAAGGTCCATGAAGGCATGGGGGTTTTTTTGTGTTTTTTTTTGGACTTTTTTTGGCCAGTTTGGTGTGGAAGAACTTCAGGTGTCCTGCACAGAGCCCTGTCTTCAAGCACACTGAGCACCTTTGGGATGATTTGGAACATCGATTGCGAACCAGCGTCCTCGTCCAACATCAGTGTCTGACCTCACTAATGCTCTTTTGATTGAATGGGCAAAACTCCCATAGGCACACTCCAAAATCTGGTAAAAAGCTTTCGCATGAACAGCGGAAAGGCCGACTCCATATTCATTTTGGATTTCCAGCAAGCTCATATAGGTGTGATGGTCGGGTGTCCACATACTTTTAGGTCTATAGTGTATCTAGCGTGCGTAATTCAATACAAAGTCATTGTCATATTTAATATGAGCATGTGTGGCTCCTGGCTAACTTTACTGTAATCACTGTGGCCTTCGGGCCAAAATGTTTGCCCACCACTCTCTCTCTCTCTCTCTCTCTCACTCTCTCTCTCACTCTCTCTCTCTCTCTCTCACACTCTCTCTCTCTCTCTCTCACACTCTCTCTCTCACACTCTCTCTCTCTCTCACTCTCTCTCTCTCACACTCTCACTCTCTCTCTCACTCTCTCTCTCTCTCTCTCACACTCTCTCTCTTTCTCTCACACACTCTCACTCTCTCTCTCTCTCATATCCTAGATCTCTCTTTTCTTGCACATCACTTTCACTAGTTTTCAGATACATAAAAGAGAATAAGGGTTTGCTGAGGTTAATGTTGGTCATTGAATTGAATCAGTGTGCATTCAAGATGTATACTGCATCGTGTGTGTGTGTGTGTGTGTCTCTGTGCGCACACACACCCACATAGTGCAGCAGTGTGTTCAGTGTAAGTCTCTAGCTCCAGCTTGCCTAGGGGTCACATGTCAAGGCGATGTGTGTGCCTCTGGCATCCAGACTCAGGGTGTGTGTGTGTGTGTGTGTGTGTGTGTGTGTGTGTGTGTGTGTGTGTGTGTGTTTGGCCCCACGTACGTGTTTGTGGCTCTTTTTGGCGTCAGGCTTTAATGAGCGTTCTTCGGGCAGACGCCACCGACTCTGGGAAATTCCCCACAATGCAGCGCTTTCACCTCAAGACCTTGGTAAAGGGAGCTGGACGTGAAGTTAGCACAGAGCCGCATTTACACTCCTGTCACACGCCATGTCTAGCACACTCCAGAAGAGTAGACTGTTTGCATCAGGGATGTATCACAAAAAACAAAAAAAGTGTCGTCCATACAGATATGTGTGCATGCACACACACATTCATACACTAACTTGTTCCAGATCTTGACACACTGACTTCTACTTTCCCTTTTTGCACCCCTTCCCAACCTCCTTTTAGATGTCTCTCTCTCGCTCTCTCTCTATCCATGTGTGTGTGTGTGTGTGTGTGTGTGTGTGTCTCTCTCTCTCTCTCTATCTGTGTGTCTCTCTCTCTCTCTCTCTATCTCTGTGTGTGTGTGTCTCTCTCTCTATCTGTGTGTGTGTGTGTCTCTCCCTCTATCTCTGTATGTGTATGTCTCTCTCTGTCTCTGTCTGTCTGTGTGTGTGTGTGTGTGTGTGTATGTGTGTGTTTATGCACGCTCTGATGTGTCCCCCAATCCCGAGCGGTAGTACCAGTTATGTTTGTCTCCAAGTTGTGATTAACATTGTCATCGTGTCTGCTTTCGAGCTCTGCACTGTGGTTCTGTGTTTGCGGTGAAATGCGAGAGCTGAAAAATTCGCCCTACTTTCATGTCACGGCGCTTTCGCTTGAGCTTTTGTTTAGAGCCTACTTGTTTAGCAGAAAGGAAATTGAGTTCGTCTGTGCTAGGGGCTTTGGGAAGGGGGAGACGCCCCCACGTCAAACGCTCTCTCACTCTCTCACACACACACGCATTAGACACATTGACTGATACAGATGAGGTGGGGAGACTTCAGGATTTCTACTAGAGTCTGGAACTTGTTTAGCTTTTCCTTAATTCTGGTGTCTGTGCCTCTTCTCTCTCTCTCTCTTTCTCTCTCTCTCTCTCTTTCTCTCTCTCTCTCTCTCTGTCCTGTCGTCAGATACTATAGTACTCTATTTTCCTTTTTATATTACTCCATCCCATCAAACACCAGCCAGTCTTATCGGACCAGTTATAATGTTGCGTTAGTATGTATTGTAGATAATATTGCTGCGTTCGACTTGCCTCAGAAATGGGAAGTCAGAGCTCTGAATTTTCAACCTCCGTGCAGTCTGGGAAAAAAAACACTGACGCCTCCAGTGTTGGTTAACTGTTAGCTCACTGTGCTGAGTGATGTATTTTTACCTCCTCGAAACAAGAAACAGTTTAGTCAGTGTTCTAGATTAAACAAGCGAAAATGTCTGTCTGTTAAGTGATCCAAAGCAAAAACTTTGTATATACAGTAGAATTCGTTTAAAGACAACTTCACTTCTTCTACTTCACTGAGCAGCCATCTTCGATTGACATCACTCGTCATTCCTAGGATACAGTGTTACCAAGTAGGAATTCCGAGTAGGGATGGGCGATATGGACTTAAATCTATATCACGATATAAGTTTCTGGTATTTATTGCGATAACGATATCAGTGACGATATTAAATAATACCATGTCCTACTGTTTTTAGCTACAAGTGATAGCTGTGATCTTGAGAGTCTCAGAAATATAAACATTGATCTAAAAGTAAAAGTGATTTTCTGTAACCGAACCAGTTCCAGATTGCAGAGGTAGCTCCTCGTTTAGCGATAAACTCCTCCTCGGCTTCACGTCCGCCTTCCTCCGTACTCGTTTTCACTCTGCACGTGAGCTGCGAACCGGTCGCATGCCATCGCACAGAAACACGTCATCAACTAGGCTTTATGGTTATTATCGCGGGAAGACTCATTATTATTGTGGGGAGAATTTCTACTGGTATATCGCAAACGAGAAGATCTCACCCATCCCTAATTCAGGGGTTTTTGTTGTTTTTTTTGTGGGGGGCGGTGATTTCTTTAGTTTTTCCTAGTCACAGGTTGGGAATTATGAGTTACAATCTCTAGTCGAAGGCCTTGCTATTGTAGTTGCTAAATATTTAGTCATATAGGTCCGATTTAGCGGTTATGTCCCAAGTACAAAAGAGCACGACTTTTTTCTTTTCTCACTCGCGTTAAAAGTCCTGTTCAAAGGAAATTTCAGTGTAGAAGTAGTGGAGACAACAAATGTTGAACTGAACACGGTGCAAAAAAATACTCTCGGGGTATTAACGTTACGTCTTCCTATAACGCATAAACCACTGTCACTAGATATCAAGAAAAGGGCATGGCCTGTAGATGTAGTTTTGTTGTAGTTTATTTCTTATTGTTCAGACCTTGATGTTCATAATAGAATATTATTAATAGCTAAAAAAAAAAAAGTACTTTTTTTTTGTTGTAGTCCTAAAAGGCAGACACATATGTAGTAATTGTAATTATTAACAGATGACACAGTGCCTTGCGTAAGCGTTCAGATGCATGACTAAGCAGACTGGGTAATCAGATAGGTCATTTAATTATCCACTGGAACAGCACGAGTGACGTCAGGACGGACCGGCACAGTCACCATTCCGGACTTACATATGGCCCAGCTGTTTTTGCCTCCACTGTTGAGCAACCTGCTTTTGGTTTTGAGAACATATGGCCACACAAACATGGATTAGATGCAGGGTTTGAGCTTGGGATTAAACGGAGGTGTCACGGCCACATGCGCGTCGGTTAAAGGACCATCCGGATCTGATTCGCAGCCAATTACCGGATATGATTTGGTGCTCGAACTTTAACAGGCCGAGCGTTATTTTTCCACACGTAGGCCGAGCTCCTAACTCGTAATTCCCGACCTTCCTGGGTAACACGAAAAGGGCCGCTCGTTCCTCAGAGTTCAGTGAGTGACATGAGATCAGCGTGACTGCTCGTGGTATCAGCAGTAATCAATATGGAAAAAAGAAGCATGAGGTCCACACACTGAATTAACAGCTAAGTTTTTTATTGAAAGCACAACGTTTCGACCATCAGGACCCTTCTCAGCCGCTCCCGCAACGGACGCGACCAGGAAAAACTATCGGTGGGGATTTTTGCCAATAACTGATAGTTCCAGCAATCGGTTATCTGTAGTAGTAGTAGTAGCCTAGTAGTAGTAGTAGTAGTAGTAGCCTAGTAGTAGCCTAGTAGTAG
>NC_071279.1:1022500-1075000 GCF_023375685.1 Ictalurus furcatus
GTAGTAGTAGTAGTAGTAGTAGTAGCCTAGCAGTAGTAGTAGTAGTAGTAGTAGTAGTAGCCTAGCAGTAGTAGTAGTAGTAGTAGTAGTAGTAGCAGTAGTCATGACAACGGTCACAATGAGCATCATGCACACATGGGGAAGGTGATCAGGAACACGGAGAGGGAAGCTTCACCTCTGTCGTTTTACACACTGTTATTCAAACCTGTGAGTTCAAATTCTCTCTCTCTCTCTCTCGTTGCCCCCTCTTAATTGTTTTCGGTACGATTTGGATGAGTGCTGCCATATGTGTTTGTTAAACTCTTGTTTTCCAGAGAACTGAGGGGGGAAAAATATAAAAAAATAAAAATAAAGGGAAGAAAGTGACCAAAACGAGGCCAGAACCAGACCGCTAATTAGGAGATGGTTTCAGGCGGAGAATGCAGATGCTCGCCATGTGGAACCCCTCTCCCTGTTCTTCTCTTTCAAGTCTTTTGTTTTCCTTGTTTTCCCCCTTCTTTTTCTTCCCCTCCCTTTTTCTGTCCCTCACTCGTATGACATGCATGCACGTCTCTCACGCACACTGTATCCTCAGAGGTTTAGAGAGCGCCGCTCTTCGGGCCATATCTCTTACGGGAAGACTTTAAAGGTGAATCATGGTGTGGTGGTCTTTGATGACGCAGAAGTTTACAAAGGCCTTTCATCCCCACGCCCCTCGCCTTAGCGTTCATTATGAGTCAGTCCCAGTCTCATAAATTCCTGTAGGATGTAAATGACTACTTTTTAAAATCTTTTGATGACTTTTGTGTTTTTACATGCACACACACACACACATACACACACAAGGGGTCTCTATCTCTGTTTCTCTCTCAGCAGAATCGGTTCATCAGGGTGTGTGTCAGACAAGATAACTAGCTGTTTATATCCGAGTTTGTTTGTCTTTAGGGGATGAGAGTTTCCCTGAATAGACCAGTGAAGCTTCACACACACACACACACCCTCTCTCACTCTCACTCACTCACACTCTGTCACTCACACTCTGTCACTCACACTCTGTCACTCACACTCTCTCACTCACACTCTCTCACTCTCTCACTCACTCACACTCTGTCACTCCCCTCACACACTCACTCTCTCACTCACACTCACTCACTCTCTCACTCACACTCTCTCTCACTCACTCTCTCACTCACACTCACTCACTCTCTCACTCACACTCACTCACTCTCTCACTCACACTCACTCACTCTCTCACTCACACTCTCTCTCACTCACTCTCTCACTCACTCTCTCACTCACACACTCTCTCTCACTCTCTCACTCACACTCTCTCACTCACACTCTCTCTCACTCACTCTCTCACTCACACTCACTCACTCTCTCACTCACACTCACTCACTCTCTCACTCACACACTCTCTCACTCTCTCTCACTCTCTCACTCACACTCACTCACTGTCTCACTCACACTCTCTCTCACTCACACTCTCTCTCACTCACTCTCTCACTCTCTCACTCACACTCACTCACTCTCTCTCTCACTCACTCTCTCACTCACTCACACTCACTCTCTCTCACTTACACTCTCTCTCACTCACTCTCTCTCACTCTCTCACTCACTCACTCTCACTCACTCACTCTCTCACTCACACTCACTCACTCTCTCTCACTCACTCTCTCTCACTCACTCTGTCACGCACACACACTCACTCTCTCTCACTCTCTCACTCACTCTCTCTCACTCACTCTGTCACACACTCACTTCACTCACACACACACTCACTCACTCACTCACTCCACTCACACACACACAAACACACGGTAATGAATTTTTCCTGCACTATTACAGGTTCATTACTTCTATGGAGTTATTATAACCTCACAACTGAAGAATTCCTCTTTACTACAGAGAACGATGAAGAGGAGCAATCTACAATAAATAACGGTCTTAACTGCATGTTTACATCTTTAGACATGTTTAATGAAATATTAAAAACAAAAGAAAGCAAGTAAAAGTAAAGGAAAAGCATGACGCTTTAAAACAAAAAAAAGCAAACAGCAGAAAATGATCATCTCTCTGGTTTAGCGTGCCACATGTGGGTGTCGTTTTTCGCTGAGCTCTCCTTTCCTGCCTCATGGGGAAGTCGGTTTGGGTTTTGGCTCTGTTGGTTTTGTTCTGCTTTATAACCGCACCCCAGATTTATCAGCTTGACAGCTTGTCAATCACTGCATCGTGACGGCCTGAGGTCTGTGTTGTTTGTAACCCCACCCTTAGTTTACATACCTGGATGGTGGGGTTAAAGGGTACGACGAGAGAAACCAGTGTACCGTGTGTGATTGGGAGGGTCACTTCTATTGCCAGGTGACTCCTACTAGAGAAGTGAGATAACTAAAAAAACAAACGAGAGAGCGAGAGAGCTGTTTTGAATTTTCAGACAGACGGATATAAAGCCGATGTTCATTGACGTAGGAATGCACTGGTCCATGTTGGTTGTTTACATGGTGCTGCATGAAGTGTTTTCCACACTCATTCATTCATCTGTAAATGCAGGATTCCGCTGAGTGGTTTAAGCGATGAATTTGTTCATCCATCCATCCATTTCCTGTACCGCTTATCCTACACAGAGTCACGGGGAGCCCAGAGGTTATTCCAGGAATAGAACATCTTCACAATAGAACATAGAAAACGTATCAAATGAAATGAAATGTTTAAACTGAGGAAATGTACCATTTTATGGGATAAAAATGAGGTAATTTTGAATTTGATGGCCACAACATGTCACAAAAAAGTTGGGACAGGGGCAACAAAAGGCTGGAAAAGTAAGTGTTACTAAAAAGAAACAGCTGCTGGAACATTTTGCAACTACGACTAATTACTACATTATTAAGTAAATTAGTCAGTCAGTAGTTTATTGAGTAAATTAGTCAGTCAGTAGTTTATTGAGTAAATTAGTCAGTAGTTTATTGAGTAAATTAGTCAGTCAGTAGTTTATTGAGTAAATTAGTCAGTCAGTAGTTTATTGAGTAAATTAGTCAGTCAGTACATTAAGTAAATTAGTCAGTCAGTAGTTTATTGAGTAAATTAGTCAGTCAGTAGTTTCTTAAGTAAATTAGTCAGTCAGTAGTTTATTGAGTAAATTAGTCAGTCAGTACATTAAGTAAATTAGTCAGTCAGTAGTTTATTGAGTAAATTAGTCAGTCAGTAGTTTATTGAGTAAATTAGTCAGTAGTTTATTGAATAAATTAGTCAGTCAGTAGTTTATTGAGTAAATTAGTCAGTCAGTAGTTTATTGAGTAAATTAGTCAGTCAGTAGTTTATTGAGTAAATTAGTCAGTCAGTAGTTTATTGAGTAAATTAGTCAGTCAGTACATTAAGTAAATTAGTCAGTCAGTAGTTTATTGAGTAAATTAGTCAGTCAGTAGTTTATTGAGTAAATTAGTCAGTAGTTTATTGAATAAATTAGACAGTCAGTAGTTTATTGAATAAATTAGTCAGTCAGTACATTATGTAAATTAGTCAGTCAGTAGTTTCTTAAGTAAATTAGTCAGTAGTTTATTGAATAAATTAGTCAGTAGTTTATTGAGTAAATTAGTCAGTCAGTACATTATGTAAATTAGTCAGTCAGTAGTTTATTGAGTAAATTAGTCAGTCAGTACATTATGTAAATTAGTCAGTCAGTAGTTTCTTAAGTAAATTAGTCAGTCAGTAGTTTATTGAGTAAATTAATCAGTCAGTACATTATGTAAATTAGTCAGTCAGTAGTTTATTGAGTAAATTAGTCAGTCAGTAGTTTATTGAGTAAATTAGTCAGTAGTTTATTGAATAAATTAGTCAGTCAGTAGTTTATTGAATAAATTAGTCAGTCAGTACATTATGTAAATTAGTCAGTCAGTAGTTTCTTAAGTAAATTAGTCAGTAGTTTATTGAATAAATTAGTCAGTCAGTACATTATGTAAATTAGTCAGTCAGTAGTTTCTTAAGTAAATTAGTCAGTAGTTTATTGAATAAATTAGTCAGTAGTTTATTGAGTAAATTAGTCAGTCAGTACATTATGTAAATTAGTCAGTCAGTAGTTTATTGAGTAAATTAGTCAGTCAGTACATTATGTAAATTAGTCAGTCAGTAGTTTCTTAAGTAAATTAGTCAGTCAGTAGTTTATTGAGTAAATTAATCAGTCAGTACATTATGTAAATTAGTCAGTCAGTAGTTTATTGAGTAAATTAGTCAGTCAGTAGTTTATTGAGTAAATTAGTCAGTCAGTAGTTTATTGAGTAAATTAGTCAGTCAGTACATTATGTAAATTAGTCAGTCAGTAGTTTCTTAAGTAAATTAGTCAGTAGTTTATTGAATAAATTAGTCAGTAGTTTATTGAGTAAATTAGTCAGTCAGTACATTATGTAAATTAGTCAGTCAGTAGTTTCTTAAGTAAATTAGTCAGTCAGTAGTTTATTGAGTAAATTAATCAGTCAGTACATTATGTAAATTAGTCAGTCAGTAGTTTATTGAGTAAATTAGTCAGTCAGTAGTTTATTGAGTAAATTAGTCAGTCAGTAGTTTATTGAGTAAATTAGTTAGTCAGTAAATCAGTAAATAAGTTAAGATGTATTTTATAAACATAATTCAAATATCTTCAAGTATTATAAAAATCAATGAAATGTGTACAATAGTGTTTTGGTCATTTATTGTCTGTTTAAGCACTATTGCACAAGCAGGAGTGTAGTTGTACAGAATATCAGCACGGCTGTGATTCACCTGTAGGCATGAGGCTACAAACTGAGTGGCGTAGCTAATCACAGCCGTGCTGATATTCAGTAAAACAGCAAGATTTCCAGTGCGATATCGCTTTTCTACAGCAGTTCTATTATCAAGAAATGAAGGTCCAGTACCGGACATTTCGGACACAATATGGCCAAAAGTTTTGAATTTTTTTTGCTCCGCTAGTGGAAACGGGTCCCGAAGAAGCCACACTCACGTTATAGGACATCGGCTAGCTGGCTAGCTCGCGCACAACGTACATTAAAGGTGCTCCCCCGGTGAAAATGCCACCCTTTCTTCCTTTTTATCTTCATCTGAAGACCTTTCATATTTTAAGAAAGAAGTTACCAAGAGCTGCCTGTTTTTTAATGAACTTCATGCTCACAGAACACACTTTTATTATAATTGTCATTAGATGTAAGTTAACATTCTTTCTTGAGGTTATCATCATAACTTTTCAGCGCTGTAAGAAAGCTAACGAATCACAGATCACTTGGAGAACCATGGCTTTGTACACTGCCACCACTCCTCTTCCTTTTGGTCAGCTGTCAGATTTGACCAAATTCAGCCTCCTGTTTACTGAAACATTATTATTTTGGTGTATTTTCCACATGTTAGCAGCGTGGCTAGCTCAGGCTGATTTGAAAGGAGAGAAGATGCAACATGCTGATCTTGGCTCCTCTCGCGGTACAGCTTCCAGTAAAAAGATGAACGATAGCTGAAGGTTGTTTTGCTTGCTGTGCCATTTGATATATGCTCACTCAGAGCAGTTTATTGTTCTGTCTCTCTGTGTGTGTGTGTGTGTGTGTGTGTGTGTGTGTGTGTGTGGGCTCATCTCAGGACTCCATGTTCGGACACTGTGAACCCTAAAGTGTGTTATCATAATAATATTGCTAATAAGTCATTTGTAAATATGGTGATCCTTAACTTTTTCCTTATAACTTAACCGTGCAGCTGCAGCCACCAAGGGACGAGCAACACACACACACACACACACACACACACACACACACACACACACACACACACACACACTTTTACTCTATGGTTACAATCTCCCAGGAACAGGACAACCTCTCTATCTCTCTCAGTCTACATCAATCTAGTCTTTTCCCCCATCTCTTTCACTTCTTACTTTCTGTCTCACTCTCTCTTGTTTTTCTTTTACTCCCTCTCTCTCTCTCTCTCTCTCTCTCTCTCTCTCCCTCCCTCCTCCCTCTCTTTCAGTCTCTATTTATTCTGTCCTTTTTCTCTATCCTTCTCTATCTCTCTATCTTTATCTGCATCCATCTCTTGTTATTTCTCTTTTTTCCTTTCTCTCTCTCTCTCTCTCTCTCTCTCTCTCTCTCTCTCAGTCTTTATCTACATCCATCTAGGTCTTCTTTCTCTCTCTTTTGCCATCTTTTATCTTTCTCTAATTCACTATCTTTTTCTTTTAGTCTCTCTCTCTCTCTCTCCCTCCTCCCTCTCTTTCAGTCTCTATTTATTTTCTGTCCTTTTTCCTCTATCCTTCTCTATCTCTCTGTCTTTATCTACATCCATCTAGTCTCTCTCTCTCACTCTCGCATTAAGAAACAGAATCCTGTTTCAGGAAACGAGTAACTTTTATTACAGTGTTTTAGACTGAAACCCCCTTTTTCTGAGTGTGTGTGGCGAGGGGGTCTCTCTGCATGTAGGAAAGGTTAAAGGAGTGAAGTTAGGACATTTGTTTGTTTAGTCATATCCTGTATATACCTGACTGAGATGCTGATGTATAAACACTGCCTCAATAATTTTAACACACACACACACACACACACAGACACGCATTTTATTCACTCTAGTCTAATAAAATGCCGAGCATAGTTTCCTCCAGTGACGCCCTGGATGAACGTCAATTCTTATTACTCCGCATGCAGGAAAACTTTCATGCGCTCACACACTCCTACGTAAAGAAAAGAAGAGGATCGAGCTTCGTGGTGCTCTACTGCCCTCTATAGTTCATCACAGGCACCTCATTAAATCTCGGGTTAGTTCATAATGCTTGTAAACAGTTGTACACAACGGTATATTTCTCTTTAGCGTGTACTGCTTTAGTGACCGCTGCAGATTTAATCTAAAGCATGCAATGTAATGTACAGGCATTCAGAATTGAAGAAACTCTTATTTTGAAAATTGTTCCTGTTTCTCACACACACACACACACACAGACCCTCTCACTCACTCTCTGACTCACCCCTCCTCATCTATGAGTTCAGCACCAAAACTAGAATCAGATGTCCAAGTTTAACCCTTGAGCGTGTCTTACCGTGTGTGTGTGTGTGTGTGTGTGTGTGTTTCTTTAGACCTGTGATGTTTGGTTAGGTGTTCGGTCAGTATTCGAGTCTGTCACTAATTATTAGGTCAAAGACCTCCTTCTAATCCAGCTGTTTCTTAATATCACAGACTGTTCAGCTCGTTCTATGCAGAAATAAAGAATAGAAATGTCGAATTAAAAACTAAAAATAAATATTAGTTACGTTATCTGTGCTTAAACATTCTTAGTGACCCATTAAACAGCTTATGGTCAGCTGTTCGTGCTCTCTTTATTTTATTGCTAGTTACAGTTGAGGCCAAAACTTTACACACACCCGGGCTAAAGATATTCACTCTCAGGTTTTTTGTTGTTGGGTGTTTTTTTTTTTTTTTTTTTTTGGTTTTCTTGGCAACTTCACACTTCTCACGTTACCACACGTTTCTTTTAGCAAGTCGATTAGGGAGTCTACTTTGAAAATCCAAGCAGCTCAGCCAAGACAAAATTGACCTCCACGAGTTGGAGCAAGAAAGCAACACGAGCATCTGTACAAACAATCGTATAGCAGTCGAACAACAGACGCCGCATCTTTCACGAACGGGCCGCAATTGAACTCTCGGAGATGAACAAGCTTTGGTCCGAAAGGTTCGACTGAACCCTGAGGCAACAACAAAGGATCTGGTGAAGGAGTTGGAGGCATCAGGTACCACAGTATGTACATCCACGATGAAAAGAATCCTACATCACACCGTGGCCCGAAAGGCTTTCACGTAAGTAAGAAAGCTCCAAGACGGGCATTAAAAAGCTAGACTGACATTTTCAGCTTTTTGGAGGAGTGTTCTTTGGTCAGATGAAACAACACTTGAACTGTTTGGCCAGAATGATCAGCACTATGTATGGAAGAAATTCGGTGAGGCTTTAATTCTCAAGAACATCATCCCAGCTGTGAAGCACGGGGGTGGCGGCATCATGTTGTGGGAGTGTTTATGCTGGAAATAGGGACTGGTGGATTTCAGAAAATAGATGACATCATGAGGAAGGAGGATTATCTAGAAATACAGAAAGCAACCCTTCATGATGTCAGCCTGAAAGTTAAAACGTGGTTGCAGCTGCATCTTCCAGCACTACAACGATCCTTAGTAAACTTTCAAAGATGTAATGAAATGGTTTGAAGTGTTAGAGTCAAAACCCTGACCTGAAACTTTTTTTTTATCTATTCATTTATTTTTTATTGTGGACTGAACTGAAAAAGCGTGCCTGAGCAAGGAGACAAAAAACCTGACTGAGATACAGCAGTTCCGTCAGGAGGAATGAGCAAAAAACAATCGTGAGAAGCTTGTGGAAGGCTGTGAAAGTGTTCAGCAATTAAAAGGCAACGCCACCAAATACTGGTTTTGGACCTCAATTCCACATGGATGTTCTCGCTGTGGTTGCTGGGACTATCGTTGCTGCTATGGCCTTAGGACTGAAATTACCACATATAGTTTTGCACTCAGGTCTCCTTTAGTGAACAGAGGACTAGTTCAACAAAGACTCCATGTAAAACCATAACGAACTTTCTTTTACTTTCACACTATCCATTGTTACCCAGATGAGGACGAGTTCCCTTCTGAGTCTGGTTCCTCTTAAGGTTTCTTCTCATATCATCTTAGGGAGTTTTTCCTCACCACTATCACCACTGGCTCCCTCAATAGGGATAAATTCACAAACTTAAAATCTGTATCCTGTGTTTATACGTTTCTGTAAAGCTGCTTTGGGACAATGTCCATTTTTAAAGCGCTATACAAATCGAATTGAATTGAATTGAAATACTAACACAGTGTGTACGTGTAAAGTTTTACTGATATAGTAAATAAAGTAAATCTGTAAATCTTAGCTATTATTGTGACATGACCTCCTGTGGAACTAATGGAAAGCAGATACTGTAATTGACTTAACACAGGAAATCTATAGTGACGTGAAATGTGCGGAGGTGTAAAACGTGCGTCTGAACGTATTTAGCCTAGTGTATGTAAACATCTGGCCTCAACTGTATTAATGGGCGTTATGTGGTGTTCATGCAAAGTGGTCTCTCTCCAACCACTCCTAGTTATTGCCTCGAAATAACCACATTAAATGTTGCGTATAAAGTTAACAGGAGAACTTTTTTCACAGTAGCATACTATCTGTTATCAGAAATATAAACGATATTGCATGCATTTGCATTTCAGAATGTAGCAAGACCTTAATTTTTGTTTCCAATTCATCATGTTTTTGTTTCTTCTTCTGCTTCTTCTTCTTCTTCTAATTACAGACATTACGAGACATTTATACGGCAGCGTTTTGGCCAGACTGACGTAACACTGATCTTTCACATGAACACAAGACGCAAAGTGTCGTAAAGTACGTTGCTGTCACACCTGTGCCGCTTTGCATAACTTTGCAACGTAGGCGTCACGGAGTCTGCTCTGTTACTAAGACGATGTCGAAAAACAGGTACGGAGTGATACTCGTTAGGTTTTGGTTTTGTATCGCTAAGGGTGTAGCGATACGCTCGGGTTCCCATTCGATTCATGACACTGGTGGCACGATGCGATTCAATTCGGTTCTCCTGAATATTTTGAACAAAATTTTTATAAAGAAAAAATTTGGACTGAAAAGACTTTTTCTTTTTTAAATTACTGAATCATAAACAATGCAAACAATATGAAACACAATGAGCTCTGTAGCAGTGCCTGAAGCATTTTGTGACCGAGAGCTCCAAAGTCGGCTAAAATGCCCGTATACTGTGGCCATATTCCCAGGCACTGTAGATCACAGTGACGCAGGGCTGGTGTCATTGTGTAACCGTATAAAAGAATGTGATCATGTGACCAGCATGCTTTCCATATATTGTGACTGTATGGGTGGTGCAGATTGGGATCAGATTCAAACAGTGCAATTGCATAAGATGCACATCGTCACACCCCTATGTATCAACCATTAAAATGGGGACTGGTGCATGTCTGATAAAATCACACGTTTAGTGTCGGTAGTTGAAACGGTGCAGGGGGAAAAACAAGGATCACATCATAACACCAGAGGACGTTTTTGAATCTCTGTGGTTAACCATAATGAACACTTTCAATGTACAAATCAGGGAAGCTCATTTTCTGGGCTGAAATTTCGTGGGACAGTAAGCATTATACCAGGTTATGTTTTGGAATGCTGAAAGGAAAACACCATGAAGCACGTGGAGTATGTTTATAGGAATGATAATAATAATAGTTTATGATGATGTGTGTAGTGATTCCGGTTGTTTTGAACAGTATTTTCATTATTCCTGTGAGAAATGAGCTGTTCTGAGGTCACAGGCGGCAGTTGGTAGCGTAGTTACGACAGTGTTTAATAGGAGAATCGGGTTTTGATCAGGTTTTGTTGTTAGTCCTTAAAAACAAAAGAGCAAGAGCTTTTCTTTCTCACTCGCCATTTTCCAGTGACCTTCAGTGCCATGTTAATGAGAAATCCAACATAGAAGTAGTGGAGATTCAAATGTTCATAGACTCAAATGCTAGTTCCAGAATACGATACAGTTATATGTTGTATTGAAAGTTGAAGCTTTAGAACTTTGTCTGTTTAAGCAGACGAGGAGAACTGGCCAGAGTAAAGGACTAAAGAGAACAGGCTAGAGTAAAGGACTAAAGAGAACTGGCCAGAGTAAAGGACTAAAGAGAACAGGCGAGAGTAAAGGACTAAAGAGAACTGGTGAGAGTAAAGGACTAAAGAGAACTGGCCAGAGTAAAGGACTAAAGAGAACTGGCCAGAGTAAAGGACTAAAGAGAACTGACCAGAGTAAAGGACTAAAGAGAACTGGCCAGAGTAAAGGACTAAAGAGAACTGGCCAGAGTAAAGGACTAAAGAGAACAGGCGAGAGTAAAGGACTAAAGAGAACTGGCCAGAGTAAAGGACTAAAGAGAACTGGCCAGAGTAAAGGACTAAAGAGAACTGGCCAGAGTAAAGGACTAAAGAGAACTGGCCAGAGTAAAGGACTAAAGAGAACTGGCCAGAGTAAAGGACTAAAGAGAACTGGCCAGAGTAAAGGACTAAAGAGAACTGGCCAGAGTAAAGGACTAAAGAGAACTGGCCAGAGTAAAGGACTAAAGAGAACTGGCCAGAGTAAAGGACTAAAGAGAACTGGCCAGAGTAAAGGACTAAAGAGAACTGGCCAGAGTAAAGGACTAATGAGAACTGGCCAGAGTAAAGGACTAATGAGAACTGGCCAGAGTAAAGGACTAATGAGAACTGGCCAGAGTAAAGGACTAATGAGAACAGACGAGAGTAAAGGACTAATGAGAACAGACGAGAGTAAAGGTCTAATGAGAACAGACGAGAGTAAAGGACTAATGAGAACTGGCCAGATTAAAGGACTAATGAGAACTGGCCAGAGTAAAGGACTAATGAGAACTGGCCAGAGCAAAGGACTAATGAGAACAGACGAGAGTAAAGGTCTAATGAGAACAGACGAGAGTAAAGGACTAATGAGAACTGGCCAGATTAAAGGACTAAAGAGAACTGGCCAGAGTAAAGGACTAAAGAGAACTGGCCAGAGTAAAGGACTAAAGAGAACTGGCCAGAGTAAAGGACTATTGAGAACTGGCCAGAGTAAAGGACTAATGAGAACTGGCCAGAGTAAAGGACTAAAGAGAACAGGCGAGAGTAAAGGACTATTGAGAACTGGCCAGAGTAAAGGACTAAAGAGAACAGGCGAGAGTAAAGGACTAAAGAGAACTGGCCAGAGTAAAGGACTAAAGAGAACTGGCCAGAGTAAAGGACTAAAGAGAACTGGCCAGAGTAAAGGACTAAAGAGAACTGGCCAGAGTAAAGGACTAAAGAGAACTGGCCAGAGTAAAGGACTAAAGAGAACTGGCCAGAGTAAAGGACTAAAGAGAACAGGCGAGAGTAAAGGACTATTGAGAACAGGCCAGAGTAAAGGACTAATGAGAACTGGCCAGAGTAAAGGACTAAAGAGAACTGGCCAGAGTAAAGGTCTAAAGAGAACTGGCCAGAGTAAAGGACTAAAGAGAACAGGCGAGAGTAAAGGACTATTGAGAACAGGCCAGAGTAAAGGACTAATGAGAACTGGCCAGAGTAAAGGACTAAAGAGAACTGGCCAGAGTAAAGGACTAATGAGAACTGGCCAGAGTAAAGGACTAAAGAGAACTGGCCAGAGTAAAGGACTAAAGAGAACTGGCCAGAGTAAAGGACTAAAGAGAACAGGCGAGAGTAAAGGACTATTGAGAACAGGCCAGAGTAAAGGACTAATGAGAACTGGCCAGAGTAAAGGACTAAAGAGAACTGGCCAGAGTAAAGGTCTAAAGAGAACAGGCGAGAGTAAAGGACTATTGAGAACTGGCCAGAGTAAAGGACTAATGAGAACTGGCCATTCATACAAAATGCCTACTTTTATGAAACGTTCTTTAACACACAGTTGATCACCGCTGAAAGTCTGAATCAGAAATGATTCTCCACATACAGGTTAAATGTGTGAGATTGGGATGAATTCGAAACATGCTGCTGTATTCCTGTGTTGTGATTTGACATTTGACACAGCATTAAAACTGTGTGTGTGTATGTGTGCACGTGTACATGTGCGTGTAAGAAAGCAGGAGCTTTTTTTCTCCCCCTTCTTCGTTTTTTTTTTTTTTTTTTTTTGGTTTGTGGGCGCTCATCCACGCTTATCTACTGAATGGAACCATAATCTATCTCAGCTTACACACACCACATCAATCGCAACCACAGACACACACACGGAGCAAAGAGCAGTAAGTGAAAGCCATATTGAGCTCTGCTTCGGAGAGTGTGTGAGTGTGTGTGTGAGAGTGGGGAAATGATTGTTCCTGATTGTTCTGGTTTCTGTTGTAAGGAGCTGCAGTGGTTGATGGTAGGCTGTGGATTCTGTCAGATTTCATTAGAACTTTTGGAACAGAAGTAAAAGTTTATTAAATGAAGGATAGAACGGGTGTGATTGGAGTGCTGTCTGTGCGCGCGCACACACACACACACACACACGAGTTATGAGAGAGGTAATGAGCGAGTTGCGATGAGGGACACTGTGACGTGAGTGTTGTTTTTATAATCACGGCTTTAACAGAGATGCACTATACTGTAGACATTTTTATAGAAATGAAAAGAAGCATTTCCAAAATAAAATGCTTTCACATCGTGAACCATAAATATATTTAGCTAAAATAACGTACAAACGGTTTCCTTCTGATCGCAAAGATCATGACTACGGAGCCGGTGTAGAAAACGTAGCGGTAAACACAGTCGGTCTGCTTAAAGACATCGAAAACTCTGCAAGCTATCCATCGCACGCTTTTCTCTTTTCCGTACAAGATGACGGCGAACGGACGTTTTAGACCTTTTACCTGACCTAACAAAAAGACATTTAGCAGAGATTCAAATTAATTTAAAGCTGCAATAGCTGTTTTTTTTTCCATCTGTTGCTAGTACAAATAACCTGGAAGATCGCTGCGTCCAAAAACGCGTGATTTTGTCGCAAATTTGTTCAAAATCTGCGAAGCAATTTGCAGAGTTTTTGCGTTTTTTTTTGTTTTTGTTTTTTTTCAGCGGAAAACTAGTCGAATCGGTGAAATTGCAGTAGCACGAAATTGTTTCGCGCGCTCATTCAGAGTGATGTTTGTTGGTAAATGAGACCTTTTAGCTAGAGATGCTCCGATATACTAAATTTCTCAGCCGATACCGATAAGCGATTATTCAGAGTGATATCTGCCGATACCGATAGTTCTGCCTTTTATACCTTCTTATAAATTAATAATGATTAATTCCACAGTTCTGAAGGAAATGCAAATAAAAACTTTACTCTCTCCATTTGAACAAGTTGTTTCACAGTAACTGGTCTCATAAACACAAAACACATTACTCACATTAACATTAACACATGAACTCAATTCTGAAGATTAAAGTAAGATTATGAACTTACTGAATGTTATTAATTCATATTAACATTGACTGAATTGTAAAAATCCTCCTGTTAGTCTCACATTCACTCACCACAAACAAAAGCATTTCTACTTCATCACTGAACATCAAACTGGTGATATATAATATCCACTTTATATATTAACATTAACTGGATATGAAATACACTACTCTACAAATATATTTTTCTGTGCAGTATATACTTTTTTGTCAACTCATCTTCATTTAAATCTTTCAGTGGTGTACTGGCCCTTTAATTCAGCGCGAGCAGCTCAGCAAAAAATAAAATAAGACTCGACGCTGAAACTCCCGCTTCACTGCTGCAGCGTCCGGTGTCAGATTTGATCAGTGCAGGGATTACAGAGATTACACACTGCAGTTTTGTCGTCATTCCACACAAGAGACATCATCTTTACACACAGCACGGATTCCACGTGTTTTCCCGCCCTCTTTTGACTGACAGGATATCATCGGCCATGATCATCGGACCGATGGCCGATAGCGTGAAGGATTCCCTTCGGTATCGGCCGATACATCGGTGCATCTCTACGTTTAGCTCTACTCACGTTTGACGCATGTGAATGCTGAACACGCATTGCGTTGACGTCACACGACGAGTCTCGGCCCAAATCTGTAATTTCGAAACGTTGCAAGGTCCTTTATTTTATTTTTTATCGCGGAGTTTGTTTGATTTTGCTCTCATTCCTGCGATTGCAAACTCGTGGAATCCTGGAGGAACCGATATGTAGGACATGGTAAAAATAAATAAATAAATGGGTCAAGCCACGGTCTTCGTTTTTTAGCTGTGCGGAAGTTTAGCACTATGTCACTAAGAAAAGCGGTTCGGAATGCTCATTCGCGTTTGGATGCGTCTCCTATAAGTCATTTCACAGACACTAGAATCATGGGGAAAAGAAAGTACACCCTCCTTCAATTCCGTGTTTTTGATCAGGGGCTAAATAACAATCTTCAATAAACAAACAAATAAGCTCAGGTGACAACAACAAAAACACAACAGATTTCAACATGTAATCATTTTTTTCCTCCAAAAAAATGAAACCAACATTCAGAAACCAGGTGGGGGGAAAAAATAAGTACACCCTATAGTTCAGTAACATCTTCAGTAGAATCAGATTTAGCGGCAGTGACGTGAAGTAAATGTTTCGTGTGGGAGTTTATCCGTCTCTCATGTTGTTTTGGAGAAATTTTGCTTCGGTTCGTTGATTGATTGAGGGCAGCTCTCTTAAGATCCCACCACAGCATCTCAACGGGGATGAGGTCTGGACTTTGACTTGGCCATTCCTAAACCTTGATTTTATTTTATTTTATTTTTTTTTTCTTAGTTTCCATCCACAGACCTGTTGTTCATTGGATGATTTTTTTTCTCTCCACACCATTGTGTATAAACGCTACAGACTGTTGTGTGAAAATCCCAGATCATCAGCAGCTTCAGCACATCTTGCACCAACATCCATGCCACGGTCAAAGTCTGAGATTACTGAGAATTATCACGCCCTCCCCCCCCCCATACTGATGTTTGATGTGAACGTTAACTGAAGCCCTTGACCTTTTATGCATCGCACTGCTGACACGTAACTGGCTGAAGGTGTTAATGAATTGATTAATGTTCACCTGTAATTCAAATCACATGTTCATATTAGTGATCTAATATGTTATTGTTTCTATAGTAACAGTCCATTCACATGGATGTTCTACATCAGAGATTCTCAACCTTTTGTAACTAAAGCCCCCCCAAGCAAGCCTCC
Organism: Ictalurus furcatus; assembly: GCF_023375685.1. Lineage (NCBI taxonomy): Eukaryota > Metazoa > Chordata > Actinopteri > Siluriformes > Ictaluridae > Ictalurus > Ictalurus furcatus. The sequence goes on from NC_071279.1 coordinate 1,038,233, forward strand.
ACTATCTATGTGCCCCCCCCCCCCACCACCACCCACTCACCCAATTGGAGGAGACCAGATATAATGATTATCTATTCAATATAAAATCTGTCTATATATAAACCTAATCTATACTCTGATTTTGACAGATAGACAGACAGATTTTTTTGCTTTTGTATTTTTGTACTTTTTCGTAATTACTTTTCATAACTTTTATGACTTTTTTTTTTTTTTTTTTACAAAGAACTTTTATAAAACTATATAATGGACAGGTATGGAACATGAATGATCAAAAATGTTTCTGAACACTATTTTACATGTAAAACATGTTGCATGTCTCTCGTCCTAAAAACAGCCCCTCACTGAGCAGAGCAGACGCAGAGAGAGGTGAGAGTGCAGCGGGAAAGCAAGACCTCGCGCTTGCAGGACAGTACTGGTGACGTTTGGAAAGTCGCTAAGGTTTGTCCAAAAAGTCACTAGATTTGTCGCTAGTCACTAAAGGGGTCTGAAAAGTCTCTAAGTTGGGAACACTGGTCTGCACTGACAGCTAGATAAAAGGCAGCTAAGCTCCTCCTCTCCCAGCAAAAAGAAAATACAGAGAGAGAGGGAACGTGGGGTTTTTCATTTGTGCACATTCTATTGGAAAAGCAATAAAATACACGGAGTACACAAATAATGCCCTGTCTGTGTTTATTTTCTTGAAAACAATTTGCACCCCCTTTCCGATCTCTCCCCCAGGTTGAGAAACACTGCTCTAAGCTACTCCACTGTCTGTCTGGATGCTTGTCTGCTTTATCAATAATGGAAAGCATTGCCGTTCTTTTGTATATTTAAAGACAGACGCATGCAGAGGAGCACGACTTTACTGGCTCCATGCTGTCATTTACACACATAGACACTGTTCTAGCAGATCAGGCACGCCTCCCCCTGATCTTCATAATCTAAAGCTAACGAGGAACAGATTTAAAATGCATGTTATTAAAAAAAAAAAAACGTATAAGCGTTGATATGGTGATGTTTTTTGTTAAGAAGGTGTTTATTTGAACTTTACGAAGGGCATCTCCAGTGTCGGCGCTTAGTAAAGGTCAAAGTTTTCCGTCACCGAGGAATCTTCAGGACCGAGGAATGTCTTGGGAACGTGACAAGCTGTGTTTCTTTGAACTGTTAACTTGAAGTGAGAGGAAGAATTTGAGGAACGTCTTGTCGATGGCCGCTTTAAATGTAACCACAAGAGGAAAACACTTCTGGACACGCTGTTATCAGAAAATGACGTTATAAGCCTGTCGGCGTTCTATTCCTTTAAAAAGGAAACCAGAATAGACACATTTTTTTGTTTTTATTTTTAAAATATTTGTTTTTAAAATGAACAGTGAGTAACAGAAGGTACATGGACCTGAATAAAAATCATAAAACATATATAAGTGTATAAAAAGTGTGTGTGTGTGTGTATATCTGTCAGACTAAGGTGTTATTTCATATCCTTAATAACTCCTCAGAAATAACAGCGCACTTCAGGTGAAAGTGTATCAAGGCCAGCTGGGCACTTTATATATATATATATATATATATATATATATATATATACACACACACACACACACACACACACACACACACAAGATTTAGAGATGTAGACGGATGTTTAAAAGACGAGATTCATGGCTGCGTTCTTGTATAAACTTCCCCACCGTGGCCTGACCGTCCGCCATTACCTTTACGAGCGCGTGTATCAGCCGCGTTATCTAACACTCGCTTTAAGAGCGCCTCATTAGCTGCCTGTTTATACTCTCCGCGCTCACTCCATCCGTCTCTCCCTCTTTTTCCCCATCTCGCATCGATTTCAAAAGCATTCCGTCATATCCCGGAATCGTGGCCATGTCGATGACGGAACGTAGCCCGCAAACCGGAAGCTACTTTGCGTGCGTCTGCTGCTGTACGTAGACGTGCGGTGCGATTTACGCGTTGTGCGTATTACCGTCGTGCGCTATTCCTCACGTGGCGTTTCTCACAAAGAAAAAAAAATGAGCGTATAGACTTTTATGTGCTTAGATTTTTTTGTTTGCTAACCATACTGAGATTACTATCGAGTAGGGTTGCACTTTACACCGGTACTGCGGTAATATCGCGATACTAAAGCTTCAGAATACCGTTATCGTGTATACGGTAGTACCGTAACTAATGTTGTGCACGTGACGGTTTGTACTATTTTCTCTAAAACGACACATCACTGCTTTTACAGAATACACGAAGGTTAGACACTTCATTTAACCTAAATTCTAAACATTAACCTTTTAAGATTTCCTGTTTGATTGTAAGCGAGCTAACGGTACGCGAACTGCTGTGTGTAGAGACTGAAATTAGCCGTGTTTGATAGTAAGCGAGCTGACGTTGTCAGTTTCTCAATTTCGAGTTCGTTTCCAAATTCAGTTATTTATTCCTAATGTCGTGTTCATCCTCAGTTCTCTCAGGACAATTTCCATTTGCGTGATTTCTTTGCTTGAGGGAACAATAGATGAAGTATGTGGCACATTGAATTAGTTGGATGGTTCAGGTATTCATTCTCATTAATGAAGTGCTCAGAGGAAAATCTGGTTTATCTGTTTTCGTCGATATCGATGTGTTTCTGTAAATCTGGTTCATTTTGTGGATTAGAATTCGGAATTAACCTGATATTGCGTGGTATGGTGATACTACTTGGTATTGCGACGCTTCAGCTGGAGCAGTATCGTAAGATATGTTTACGGTATCGTGACAGCCCTACTACTTGTTTTGTAGAAATTGAAACGATCATTGCTGAATTTATTTATTTATTTTAAAGAGCAGTACAGTCTGACAGACTGAAGTCCTTACACTCTGCGTGCGCATTGTTTTGGAAGAATAACATGCAGAGCGTGGCTTTGCATGGCAGCGTGGTCTCGTCACGTCGAGGTCGAGCAGTCCACGTGTCGCGTCCGTTTGAATTTGTAAACGAGTACGGCTGTTATGGAAATGACGCTCGGCTCGCTTCGGCTTCTATGTCGTATCGAGTGGGGGGAAAACGAAACGAAGGACTGCTTGAGTGGAAAAGCGGCGGCTTGTTTGTTTCACGTGAACACACACGTACACGCTACTGTAGGGGAATTTTTCTTGTTGTTGTTTGGAAGATCTCAGATTATCAGAAAGTACATCAAGCTCCGGCAGTGATGTACACTCCTCTGTGTGTGCGTGTGTGTGTGTGTGTGTGTGTGTGTGTGTGTGTGTCCGGGTGTTTATACTCATCTTCCGCTCTGGCCCGTCTAAACGAGCACTTCTCTCCAGAGTGCAGTCACAGAGCAGAGAGAAGAGCCGAGTGATGGATGCTTTTTTTCCCATTCTGACAGGACTTTCCTGAAATTCGCGCCTTTTTGCAAACAGCAGGATTCCACAGAGATGACCCAATTGTTTCATTCTGACACGCGCTTTTTTACTTCTTTGTATTTATTTAAAGTTTCGCCACTTTCAAATTCACAAATCGGAATAGTCCAATTTGTTAAAGTGTGTGTGTGTGTGTGAGAGACAGTTAATACATTCAGTGTCCCGGTCATTGCATTAATATTTCTGTGTCTGTTTAACATTTGGCCACTTTCACAGACCTTTATAACACACACACACACACACACACACACACACACACACACAGACGAAAGACACATGCATTAGAGTTCCTTGCACTAATTTCCTACACGAACCAGGCTTCCCTTCCTAAAACATGCGTTTCTCCTTAGTTACGAAATATCGTGGTGAAAAAAATATTGGCACTGCTCCACTCTCTTCCTAATATCTAAATGTTAATATTAAAGTCCCATCCCCATGCACAAGGTTTTGTGAACTTTAAATCTCTGTTCACGAGCAAGTTGTCGTGAAATGACTTCGGCCGATCGTGCGCTGAGCAAACGTTCCGTTCGAGCCGCTCGACAGAGTCATTCATTCCTGAAAGGTATTTCCTGAGCCGTCGTGTCTACCGAGTTACATTTTACACCTCCGTAGTGTTTTATCTGAAACGACTTGCGGTTGAGTGGAGAAGGTAAACAGACGTTCAAGCCTGAAGGCCAGGAGCAGGGTTTGAACTGCTGAACCACCGCTGCCATTAGCAACCGTTTCTGATAGTCAAGCTAGAGATTGGTGTCCACTAGCGGAACATGGCGGCTTCTGATAATGTTTTTTTTTGACTTCCTGTTATTAGTAACAGTATAAGCTCACGGCTTATCCGCAAAGCGTTTGAATCTTTTCAGTCCACCATCTTTCTTTGAGTTAATTCTAACTAAGTTGTATTCCTGGGTCTATTTACAATACAATTTGAATTATTATTCTTTTTTTTATTTATTTGTTGTTAGCAGACCACACCGAATATTCCTACTACCCTACTACACAGTAGGAGAGAAGCAGTATGCTAAAGGAGTCGTGTGTCGGAATTCTCAGTATCCGTAAAACAGTAGGCAAGAAATTCCTGGATGAGCTACTGTTTCTGCTGAGGTTCTGCAGTATGGAACCAGTGGACACTGCGATATCCCATAAGGCAGTGGGGCGGGCGTTGAAGAGCTGTCAGAATCCAAAATGGCAGAAAGCAGCACATCAGCTTTTTTTTTAAGTTGTAGGTCATGTGACCGTGCCAACATGGCGGGTGTAGTGCGTCCGAATTGTATTCAGGCTACACACACATGTACTGATCAGTACGTACCGAATCAACGGACAGGAAGTAGGTACTGAATCGAATGCAGTAGGTGCCGTCACAGTACGCGATTACGGACACACGACCCATCACGGCTTCTGTAGCAGATTATCCAATCACGTGTATTTGCGTATAGTCATTTATTTAACCGCAGGCCACTCATCAGACCAGAGACTTAACTCCAGGGCTAGAGAAGTGTTTCATGGAGTTTTCATATTATTTACCCTCACTTGCTTCAAGAATAAAGTCTTAATATTTAGAGAACGAAGTTCTTTTCTTTTGAGAATAAAGTCCGAATGGTCCGTATAACGTCCGTGTGTTAAAACGTTTTTTTTTCATCGTCGTGAAATGACGTCACTGGCGTACAAGACTTCCGCAAGGCTACCGAATCCTCGACATTCTTGAAATTGAGCACAATTTGTACGCCAGTGACGCCATTTCACGACGGTGAAAAATCGCACATCTATGAATAAAACCCATGTGAGAAACCACGGAGGTCACAGAGCGAGCTGCTCGCGGGAAAAGCGCCCGGTCCAGGTCGTCCAAAACGCGAGAACGTTTTATATTAAGCACTTAATGTGTATTAACGTGCCATCTACTCTTGGTTTTAGCCTTCAGTTTCACCTGTGAAGACTGTTGTTTAAATCAACAATCAACTATGGGAGGAGAAAGCCACATAAACACTTGTAGCCACAAACCTATCATAAATGATTAAGCATTGAAAGGTAACTTGTGGCCATTCAGTCATGTTAGTTGCTTATTTAGACCGGGATTAGGCTCGGATTTATGTAACTGGACCTTTACGTTTTTCACTCAAATAATAAGAGAATGTGTCGTTTTTCCTTGTTCAGGCTGTTCGATGGAGTAACGTGTCTATTGCAAGTAGCTGGAATTTCACCGCGTACTGTACGTTCACAATTCTGTTCCAGCGTAACCCAAGTAATCACCTGCTATTTCTTTCCGTTCCTTTACGAAGCTAGTAATGTCACGTGTATCTGGTTTTCATATTTCAGTCATTTTCTAGAAGTACTGGGATACCATTTAGGTGGGAAAAAAAAAAAAAGAAGTCTCTGAGAGTTAAAAATCTTTGGCATCAACTGTGTACGTCGTGAATCCAGTCTGGCCAGAGGGTGAGAGAAGGGCTCTATTGTGTGGAGAATGGTGCCTGGTTTTGATTAGTGCCAAACAACACACACACACACACACACACACACAGCAGGACTCAGCTCCCTCTAGAGGTCCATCTGGAGTTCATTTCCTGTTTGAAACGGCACGTAAGCTTTGGGCGGAGTCTGGCAGCCTCGTCTTGATTGGACAAGGATGTCCGATTAAGAGAAATATGCACGTACACAGGTTATCCGTTGGCATTGCAGCTTATTCTATGAGCACGCATCGCTTTCATTCGCTGTCGAGCGATGAAGTTTGTTGGAACGCAAACAGGCGTACAGACACCTTTCACGTTTCCGCGTCCTGCACAGAAATATCAACCCAGTGGTAAAATGCAGACTCCGCAGTACCGACGTGCGGTCCAGTTGCAATTGCGGTGCTTAGATAAGCTTAATATTGGCTTTAGAACGTGTAGCAGTGTTTATCAGTAATTACAGATAATCGTGGCGTCGGCGTGTGGCGACAGCCGGTTGTGCTGGGTAATGGTGGGTCATTTTAGTAGCAGCTCGTAGACGATTGCGCCTACGGGATTAGTAATAGTTTCCTATATTAGAGCTAGAGATTAGTAGCCACTAGAGACACCCGGCAGCTTAAAATGGTCCTTTTTGCGTTTCAGCTTCCTGTACTATAAACTAGCGGTTATATCACAGCAACAAAAATGTTTTCAGTCTATCCATCTAGTTGACTTCATTTTGTCCGTGTTGTGTTGTGTTTCTGAGGTTTCTTTTGTTTTTTGTTTTTTTAAGTATGTGGTTCTGTTGTAGGTGTTCGACTGAGTAATCTGTACATTGCAAGTACGTAATGGAACCTAAAATCCATTATTATTAGCATTACACAATGGAGCAATGATGGCGTGTGTGTGTGTGTGTTTGAGAGAGAGAGAGCGGGTGAGAGATTCCCTCTGGTGATGAAGGTAACCATGGGCCTCTTTTTTTTTTTTTTGAGGGAAGCAAAAATATGTGGCAACATTAAAAGAAATAAAGACCTTGAATGCAAAGTCAACAACTATAAAGTTACTCTGAGCCCGTGTGTGAGTGTATATGTGTGTGTGTGTGTCTGTGTGTATATATATGTGTGTGTGTGTGTGTATATATATATGTGTGTGTGTGTGTGTGTGTGTGTGTGTGTTCCAGTCCCAGTCCCAGCAGGTCGCTTTATTGGGCAACCAAATTAGTTGAACATGACTCTCACGCAGATGTCAGGTGTCCATAAGAACACAAACACACAGCAGTGCAGCCCATTATGAGCCTGACAACTGAAATATGCCTTTAAAATAACATTGGTCTGGAAACCCGAGGCAGCTAACGACAAAGCTAGGCTTAACACACACACAATGCACATATACTTAGTGGCACAGTTGCAAAAATGTATGATTCAGAACTGACAGAAATGTTCTGTAAGCCTTTCTCTTTTTCTCTCTGTGTGTGTGTGTGTGTGTGTGTGTGTGTGTGTGTGTGTGTGTGTGTGTGTGTGTGTCTTTTGCTTCATTCTGTCCTTCAGAAAACTGAAAGCATGTTTAACGAGTAATAATCGGTGTAAGATTTGTGCACGGTTCATATTTCGCATTGTGTAAGGAGAAAAATCACGGGGGTCGTGATTGGGGCCGAAGTGAGTAACGTGCCTCCGGGGGAGGAAGCTTGCTTGAAGACTGAGTTCACTTTTCTTTTCTTTTCTTTTCTTTTCTTTTTTTTTTTTTTAAGGTATAATGCTAAGCAATGCAACTCGTGAATAAACGCTAAGAATGTCACCCACCACACGCTGAGCTTCACGTAGACTAAGCAATCGTATGAAACAATAAACCTTGAAAACTGTTGTCAATAAACCGTGGCAACTTCTCAACCACCACTTGTGTGTATCATCCACCTGGATGATGCGACGGCAGCCATAGTGCGCCACCACACACCAGCTATTAGTGGAGAGGAGAGATTGACGTAGCCAATTCAGAGATGGGGATTATTGGGGGGCCGTGAAAGATAAGGGCCAGTGGGGGAATTTCACCAGGACACCGGGGTTATACCCCTACTCTTTTACCATAAGTGTCCTGGGAATTTTAATGACCACAGAGAGTCAGGACCTCTGTTTAATATCTCATCTCCGAACGAAAAAGTGCTGTTTCTACAGTATAGTGTTCCCGTCACTGTACTGGGGCTTTAGGACCCACACAGACCTCAGGGTGAGCGCCCCCTTCTGGCCTCACTAATACCACTTCCAGCAGCAACCTTAGTTTTCCCCAGGAGGTCTCCCATCCATCGTTCACGTTACAGCCGGAACTACTGTCGGAGCAGTGTGAAAATAATGCACAACTTTTGACCAAGCAGATTGGAGAATTCAACCTAGCAGTGGTATAAATGGTTATACTGGGGATATATTGGCTTTATATTGCTTGTTTGTATATCTAGATATGCTGCACACATTACACTTGGCAGTAGGCCGAGCTCATTCATTTGAAGATGTTTGGGACGGAGAGTCAGCCCCAAAGCTTTAGAGTCGATTCCACACACTGGAAATCAGCTTATTCGTTTCAGTTAGTGAGACGGATATTTATTTTGCCTTAATTTTTAATTTGTCCAGTCAGAACTGAACAAATCGGATTTTCAAATGCAGGTAAGGTACAGTCCTCTTTTTAGTTTGTGTCTTGTGGTTTGACCTCTATATTTCTGCACTTTTGTGGCTTGTGAGACCTTTACCCCTGCCCTGTGGAGGTTGTTGGTGATGTCACTGACTGTTGTTTTTGGGGTTTATCTTCACAGCTCTCACAATGATTCTGTCATCAGCTGTTGTTGATTTCCCTGGCCGACCCGTCCAGTGTCTGTTGCTCAGTACACCAGTATTTTCCTTCTTTTTCCAGAGCAATCCAAATGATTGTATTGGCTATGCCCAACATTTGTGCAACGTCTCCGATTTGATTTTCCCTCTTTTCTCAGCTTCAAAACGGCTCACTTTCTCCCATTGACAGCTCTCTGGTCTTCATGTCGGTTTATTCTTTTTAACAACAAACCAAGAGTTTTTGCTCGCTGATTCAGAGCTATTTATTGTATAAACACTCAATCTAACAGGACACACCTGGGTAACAAGAAACACCTGTCAGTATACTGTTGTATTCCGATATTTTTGCTCGTCCACAAATCGGGCAGTCTGATACAAAATGTGCTGTGTTCTATGTCGTTTAACACGTCTACATTATAAACACCAGGAAATAAAAGCTGAAATTCTAAACTCTCGTCTCATATCCATCTTTTGTTCTCAAACCCAAATGTCTACATTCAAAAACAAATGAATCGGCCTTGCCGTTCCGATAGTTTCAGAGGGGAACCAGCAAAAAAAAATAAAAAATATACAGAATAATCTCACTATATTAGTTTGGGTGTCTCATGTGGTTGACATAAACACATGATAATATTCTTGGTAATATGTTTTGGTATGAATTTTTATTCGATGTATCAATGAATAAAATAATAATATTTTTGCAAGATAATCATTAATCATCAGCCCTGATTTGTATAAGTTACAGTCCACTGTACAGTATTAGACTTCAGGTGAGGATGAGAAGAGATCACTCTTCAGTTTCTCACACGTCTCTTCAGTGCCCAGTCCTGTTAGTTTGACACAGGCCAGGTGCGACACAATCTGATGCAGGTCATCTCCCGAGCTTATCACTTCCTCTTGTTTCATCCAGGCCTGGTCTTACAGTGATTATCTCAGTGCGGAGACAAGAGAGGAAGAAAGGGAGTGCTTGTTTCCTGTCTGTTTGGATGGATGCCTGTGGCACACAGTCTTACTTTAAGTCTGTTGGTTGGGAGAAGGCTCCAGTTTTTTCAAATGCTTCTGTTTGGCTTTTCTCGGGTTAGAACGGAGAGATTTGTAATCATAATTACGATAAACCATTGTAAGAAAACCTGTACACCCAACTAAGATATAAAACATTACGTTAGCCTCTACCTCAGTATATAACCTTTGTGTATTTATCACACGTTGGGAGGAAAAAAACGGCCTTCGTCTGCGTATTAACGGCAGCCTGAGATCAAATTCTGCCCGAAAGAGTGTCTTCGCTTCCTCCATAAAACTCATTTCTGGACTCCGCAAAGATCTTGTGTGGCTCACACACCTCGCGTAGATCATTTTCATGTTGTTGGACTCGTACGAAACGCGAGTAGGATTCAAACAGTCTAAGAGCAAGGAAAATCCGTGTCTATCGATATTTTATTCTCGAAAACAATTCAAATGGCTCTTTATGACAATTTGTTGCCAAATTAAATGCGCTGTTGGTGTAAGTTCACAATCCACTGGGTATTGGTTCATAGTTTGGCTTGTAAGCAGGGTCGGGAGGGTTACTTTACAAATGTACTCCATTACAGTTAAAAAAGACTTCATAAAAAAATGTCATCAGTAACGTAATCCAAGTATCACGATATGAAAGTCATGTAATCCGATTCTTTTTTGGATTACTTCAAGGCCACAAGAGAAAAGCGAAAGATAAAATAAGTTGCATTTTCAGTTGAATTTGGGGAAACCACTTGAACCATTGGGTTAGGGATGGGGTTATTCATTGTGTTGTCTATTTCAGTTACTTTTGTTTGATTTGTTCATCGCAAACAGCTGAAATTCTGTACATTTTGACAATAAACCTGATTTGCAATGGGGGTCGAATAATTTGGATTGCAACTGTGTGTATATTACGATCCTTACTAAAAAAATAATAATGAATTAATGTTGCTAGTAATGTCTCAAGCTAGGGCAGATGTGTTGCTTTTGGCAGAAAATGAAACGAAATGCTAAAACTTGCGCTTGAGATTGAGATTGTAACACAATCGCGGACCCACACTCACCCGGCTCGTGGCTTGTTGTGTTTAGTACAGAACCTCTCGGTCTTCAGGAACACGTTGTTCCTCAGAGTCAAGGTCCCTTACGTTCCAGTTATGTGATCCTGAGTCCGGGCCAGTTCACTTTTCTCCAGAGGAAAACACGAATGTTTGTGTTGGTTCATGGAACTGTGCTGGGCCCAACGGGAACGCTTCTCTTTACAACAGTATCCATTCACAAGGGTATTGGATCTTTTTTTTCTTTTTTTAATTATTATTTATTTTTTTGCAGGTTTCTCATACAGGAAAACACTGTTCACTCTGTGCCCTTAGAGACTGTTCTTGAATGAACCATGCTTTAGGGTCAGTTTGGGATAAATTTGTCTTCATAATCGTTCCTATTCAGACAATGAAACTGCAGTTTATGAAGGTTGTTTGTGCTATACGCAAGCATTAAGCACTCCTAAGCCCTGAGCCACACCCTTTAATTACGTAGTTTCTTTGCACTTTTACACTATTTTGTTGTATATATAACCTGGATCTGGTTTTGACAGTACATCAGGAGAAGTATCACATGTTCAAACCAAAGCAAATCTCTGTTTTGCTACGATCTCAAGTTGCTAATACACGTCCCTCCATGTTGCAGAAACGTAAAGAATTTGACAGTGTGTAGTTCTTCTGTATTACTGTACTGTCTTGTTGATGATGAATGATGAGTGTCCAACTGGAGACAAACCTGCAGTGTTAGTTAAATTGCTATGGCTTTCCTATAAGACGATTTCATGCATTTCAGAATGGTCATCTCTCAGTATTAGTGTCGGGTAGGCAACCACTGATGGTGGAAAAGTCCACCTTGGGGATATATATATAATATACACTATTCAGTCTTTCCAGTAAAATGGCCTTGCACTCCTTCCAAGCCATTGTACAAGAAGGAGTTCTTGTTGCTTGTGAGCTCAACTCTGTGGTACATGTCTGCAAGATTCCTTCGGATGCTGCATACTTAAACACGGGGACGGCGGTTTCACATAACCACACAACGCTTAGGCCTTTATTTCGTACAGTAGCTTGTAAAGGAGTACGACACGCTGAGTTGCTGCTCATTTGGGTTCTTGACAGCTCAGCACATAGTATCCTGCTTTACTTGTATAAATCATCTGCCAGATATGAAACCAATATTTCTGTCTGTATATTTATGGTCCCTGTGTGTTGCGCTGATTGGCTTTTCGTTTCCAAATGAACATGGGAAAATAACTCGATGGTTTACAATGGCAAACTCGAGAGGCTATTGTGTGTGAAAATCCCAGGGGCTCAGCAGTTTCTGAAATACTCAGACACGGCCAAAGACACTAGGATCACTGAAAATGCCCCCCACCCCCACCCCCAATTCTCATGTTTGATGTGAACGTTAACCGAAGCTGTTGGCCGGTATCTGCATGGTTAGATAATTGCGTGAATGAGCAGGGGTATAGGTGTTCCTAACAAAGTGGCAGGCGAGTATATGACGTTGCTTGGTTGGTGCAAATAATGTTGAATCCCGTTATATTTCCCCTTTACAAATGTATGCCGTAGATACTGAAGTGCTTTTCCAAGCAATGTACTGAGTTACATTTTTGGGGGGTCAAGCACCATTGGCACCCTATAGTGATTGTATTTCTTCTTCTTCTACTTCTTCTTCTTCTCTTCTTCTTCTGCTTCTTATTCTACTTCTTCTTCTGCTCCTTATTCTTCTTCTTCTTCTTCTTCTTCTGCTTCTGCTTCTTCTGCTTCTGCTTCTACTTCTTCTCTTCTTCTTCTGCTTCTTATTCTACTTCTTCTTCTTCTTCTTCTTCTTCTTCTACTTCTTCTGCTTCTTATTCTTCTTCTTCTGCTTCTTATTCTTCTTCTTCTGCTTCTTATTCTACTTCTTCTGCTTCTACTTCTTCTCTTCTTCTTCTCTTCTTCTTCTGCTTCTTATTCTGCTTCTTATTCTTCTTCTTCTTCTTCTTCTTCTTCTTCTTCTTCTTCTGCTTCTTATTCTACTTCTCCTCTTATTCTTATTCTTCTACTTCTTCTGCTTCTTATTCTACTTCTTCTTCTGCTTCTTATTCTACTTCTCCTCTTATTCTTATTCTTCTTCTTCTTCTGCTTCTTATTCTACTTCTTCTTCTGCTTCTTATTCTACTTCTGCTTCCACTTCTGCTTCTTATTCTACTTCTTCTGCTTCTACTTCTTCTCTTCTTCTTCTGCTTCTTATTCTGCTTCTTATTCTTCTTCTTCTTCTTCTTCTTCTTCTTCTTCTTCTGCTTCTTATTCTACTTCTCCTCTTATTCTTATTCTTCTACTTCTTCTGCTTCTTATTCTACTTCTTCTTCTGCTTCTTATTCTACTTCTCCTCTTATTCTTATTCTTCTTCTTCTTCTGCTTCTTATTCTACTTCTTCTTCTGCTTCTTATTCTACTTCTGCTTCCACTTCTGCTTCTTATTCTACTTCTTCTGCTTCTACTTCTTCTTCTACTTCTTATTCTACTTCTGCTTCTTATTCTACTTCTTCTTCTGCTTCTTATTCTACTTCTTCTGCTTCTTCTTCTTCTTCTTCTGCTTCTTATTCTACTTCTTATTCTATTTCTTCTGCTTCTTTTTCTGCTTCTTATTCTACTTCTGCTTCTTATTCTACTTCTTCTTCTGCTTCTGCTTCTTCTTCTTCTTCTGCTTCTGCTTCTTCTTCTGCTTCTGCTTCTTCTTCTTCTTCTACTTCTTCTTCGTCTGCTTCTGCTTCTTTTTCTGCTTCTTATTCTACTTCTTCTGCTTCTGCTTCTTATTCTATTTCTTCTTCTTCTGCTTCTTCTTCTTCTGCTGCTTCTTCTTCTTCTTCTTATTCTACTTCTTCTTCGTCTGCTTCTGCTTCTTCTGCTTCTTCGTCTGCTTCTGCTTCTTCTTTTTATTCTGCTTCTTCTACTTCTGCTTCTTATCCTACCTCTTCTTCGTCGTCTTCTTCCTCCTCCTCTCTTCTGCTTCTTATTCTATTTCTTCTTCGTCTTCTTCTGCTTCTTCCTCTTCTTCTTCCTCATCTTCTTCTTATGCTTCTTCCTCCTCTTCTTCTTCCTCTTCTTATTGTTATACTTATTGTTCTTCTTCTTCCTCCTTTTCTGCTTCTTCTTCTTCCTCTTCTTCTTCCCCTTCTTCTACTTCTTCTTCTTGTCTTCTCTTATTATTATTATTATATTTTTATTCTTCTTGTTCTCCTTCTACTTCTTCTGCTTCTTATTCTTATTATTCTTCTTTTTATTCTTCCTCTTCTTCTTCTTCTTATTCCTCTTCTTATTCTTATAATAATAATAATAATAATAATAATAATAATAATAATAATAAATACTTCCACATGGGAGTCTATGGCAGTCCATAGAACACTTCATATGTCTTTATGCTTATATTAAGTGTTACAGTTGAATGACTTATTCTTCATTCTTCTGTTTATGTTGTAGGCGCTGGGAGAGTCTGAACTGGCAGACGTCCTGAAGCAGTTTCTGCCCCTTATGAAGTCCAGAAGTGGCACCGAGACCGGTTCAGAGTCGGGTTCGGCTGATTTCAGCTTGGACGAGCTGCTCCTGCTGTTGGTGTACGTGTACTCTCTGGCTCAGGAGACGCAAGCGAGTGGAAGGCAGGACGAGGAGAAGGTGGAGCGAGAGCTTATCGGGGCGCTGACACTTTTACTCACCCAGCAGACCACGCTGAGTCCTTTGGTGCAGGGTATTACAGGTACCGCTGTGTTCAAACTGTTCAAACTGGAAATGGGTGTGATGATGATGATGATGATGATGATGAAGATAAATGATGTCACCGTACACTTGTTTTTTTTTTGTCCCCTCAAAAGTCTATTTAATAGGATATAAAGGTACAAAAATACATAACATTTGATTTAGAACCATCTTCGGTGCACATCTTCTAAGTGCAAAGGGGTCATCACATCACATAAAAACACAACGGTTTTATCTGTATGGTCCTTTCCCACCTTCCCGAATGTTCAGTCAACATGGCTGAACTTGTAATTAATAAGAGTACAGGTCGTTTTGGATTTACCGCTTGGGTGTGGCGTTCACACCTGATTGAGCTGATGTGTTTTGTTTTGTTTTGTTTTTTTAAGAATAAATATATCCTTTGTATTTACTGAAATCAGTGCACTCTACACTGTTACCCATGGTGCCACACATTTGTAACTAGGTGGCCATTTTGATTTCATAGCTACAGACATGCTTAAAAAAAAAAAGAGCCCAATTCTTTCAACAGACTATGGTTCGATCCCAATTCTCCTCCTTAGGATAAACTGCAGCCTTCCATAACCTACGCTTTTCTTCAGTCACGTGGAACTGATTCGTGAATAACTCGAGGAACCTTGAAGAATCGTAACGTTTGTTTGGTTCACTCGGTTGATTGGAACGTCTATATAAACCACAAGTTGGCATGTGTACTACAGTGTTGCGGTCTTTTGCACATAGATGTAGTGAATCGAAATGGCAAAAAGTGCAACAAAAGTGTTGTTGTTTTTTGTGATGTCACATGAAAACAAAGGATGTCTAAGAAATAGAACATGAGAGGGAGTGTGCTATCATGGATATCATTATATCAGTTGTGGATTTGTTGCAGGTACGACCTTAAGTGGGACATAAGTACACAAAGAAAGCTCTTTGAAAACTTAAGTACAGCCATTGTGTTCACTAGGGCGCAGATCTAGACTACTTTGCATGCACTTTACCCCTGACAGCAGGCAGTGAGTCATGAACGAACGAACGAACGAACCGCTTTGCTACTTGCCAGTTCAGGTTTAAAAGGAATCACCTTCCAGCATGTTTATGAAATCGCTGAGTAACACGACACGAGCGAATCTCGACTCTACTTGAGATCAGCTGATTAGTGTTGTGTGTTTATAAGACAACTTAATGACTCGCAAGGCAAGTGTCTGCATTCACTCTTTTTCATTCTGTACGCAATCATCAAGCCTTGCGTTAAAGTGCACCTATTATGGTTTTTCAGATATTACCTTTCATGTAGTGTGTTATAGAGCTGTTTGTGAATGTAAAAAAGTCTGCAAAGTTTCAAAAATCAAAGCGAAGGACAAAAATTGACTTCTAAAACTGACTCCTAAAAGAAGGAAGCGATTCTGAACAGCTGAAACAAGTCGTTAGTGATTCCAGACTTTACTTCCTGTACTACCCTACGTAGGTTTGTAACAGAAAGCCCCACCTCTGGTCTTCATCTTCTGCTCGCTGACAGCGGTAGACCAATCACAACAGACTGGGACATCTGACCAATCAGAGCAGAGTATGCTCTCTGAAAGGAGGAGATTAGAGTGAATCATTTAGAACGGATCATTTAACGAGTCGTTTGTGACACTGGGATAAAAAAGGTAACGCTGCAGTTTAGATTATGAGCACGTTAAAGTGTTTTTGATCTTGGATACATGTAAGTGTGTAAATCTATTGTACGAGAGCTTTAAAACAAAATTCGGCACGTTTCAAAACCATAATAAGTGCGCTTTAAAGCTGTTATAGCAACTGTTACAAAACATACAAACTGCAACTCCACCACGCACCACAAAGTCATCTCTCAGGGTTCAGTTCCAGGATTTCTCACACTCAGTTTTCCCCTTGGTCTGTTTATTTTTACCAACTGATCATTCAAGTTGTTCTCCAAAAAAAAAGCAAAATTACATACTCTTCTGCCAGAGACCAAACCTTTTCCTACAACACTCATGCTAAATATGTGGACATCCTGACCGATATTTAATCACGCTTGGCTCCTCGAAAACACCACAGTCGCAGCTTGTAACTTTTTACCTTCCGAAAACACTTCCATTCAAGTGTACTTCAGAAAGGTCCACAGGACCACCTGTAGCGTCACGTCACCTCCGCTAGCCACAAACGCGGCCGCGTACAGTCGGCACACACGCCCAGTCCGTGTGCGCCACAACACCGAGAGAACAGCGCAGTATCCACCCAAACACGGAACAGATTCACTGGACTCCATCTCAGTACCGCAGCTGCACTGCCACGGCACGCATTACAGGAGACAGGGCGGAGCAGACGGAGGAAATGTTCGAGTAGAAAAGAAGGATGTCGAGAAATAGAGGTGGTGTCGAAGCACTCCGCAAACAGGAGGTGGATGTGAAAGGGTTAATGTGCGTCTGGGGTTGATACTGTACCTCTGTCTTCTATCTCACTGCATCCTGCTTTGTGAGTGACAGAAATACTTACTCACCTCCCTCACCACACTTCATCACTCTCTCTGCCTCACACACACACGCACACACACACACACACACACACACACACACACGACAGCATTCATCTAAAGCACAGGTGCGACTGCTATTCTCTTATTCTTTATTCTTTGTCTCCTTCTCCATCAGGTGAGGCTTGATTCGAAACACCTGATTCTGTGGTTTTTTTTTTTGTTTGTTTTTGTTTTAAAGGAAAACTGTGACCAAATTCTTAACACCACAATGCAGCCATTCATAGATCTAACCAACTAAAGGTTTGAGTTACTTGCAGTCTTTCTGCATGATTTATTAATTCATAGCAGAATTTCAGAGCATTAGGTGTGTGTGTGTGTGTGTTTCATTTCAAGGACATCTGAATCCGAAGAGAGCTAGATTCCTAACCTTGAGTCAGACCCAAACCGCAACATACCACGCCTGAGTGCACTGCGTGCGTGTGTGTGTGTGTGTGTGTGTGTGTGTGTGTGTGTGTGTGTGTGTGTGTGTGTGGTCTGTGTTCAGCTCTTGTCTGTTTTGCTCTCTTAACCAAAGTGCCGTTAAACGTACCTATTAGGCTTGGTGGAGCCTCCTGAAGGCCGGCCGTTAGCCTGGTGCTATCCGACATCCCATAATATCATTAAAACCCATTTTGACCCACATCCTATTATATATAGCTCTCGAAGCGGACGCGTTTTCCTCAGCTTTGATGTCTAAAATCTGTTTTCGATCACATTTAAAGGATACATTCGCGCTCCACAGAAAGACTCCGTTCCGACCTCTACATTTCTGACCTCATCCGCTGATGGAAATCAACATTACTAACATTACAAAGTTTACAATGGGAAAGGAACAGCACTCTCGTTTGGATGATCATCCTCATCCTCATCCTCATCTCTCTCTGCGTCTCGTCACCTGTGGTCAAAAGTCACAAGCCTCATCATCGATCACGAAATAGTGTTTTGTTTGGTTGTTTAAACGTATTTAAACGTTGCCTGCTGTCATCTATACAGAGCTCTTATCTGTAGGTGCTCTTATCTGTTTCCATGACGATTTGATTTAATGGTACCGGAGTGGGCTTGAGGGATACTGAATTTTCGTGAGTTTCCATTTAAAAACACTGCGATAAATGATTTAATCGTCCACGAAAAAAAAACCAAATATAGATAAGAAACCGAACATTTCCACCGATTTAAGGTTTAAGGAAAGCACAGGAGGAAGTAGTAATGTTAGGAACTGTGCACTTCGGCGAGGCCTGTAAGTCGCTGGCGAAGAGCACCAGCTTCTGTCTGAGCTTCGGCAGCTTTGTCTCCTCACAAAATATATAATACGGAGACATCAGGAGAGTCTTCTCACAAGATCAAAAAGCCTGCTGTAACACAGTCACACTACCGACGATTTGGAAACGCCAGTCAGCCTACAGCACCTGTCTTTGGACTGGGGAGGAAACCTGAGCGCTCAGAGGAAACCCTCGAAGCACGGGGAGAGCACACGAACTCCGCGCACACGGGGCGGAGGCGGGACTCGAACCCCCAACCCTGGAGGTTGCATTGTTGCGTTACGTTGTTAAACATTATGTTATGTTTTTTTTCGGCGTAGATGCAAGTCAAAATAACTTCTGAGAAAGTCTTTAAATGCCGTTTGCTTGTCATTTCAGCTCTCTGAGATTTGCCTTTTATGGAAATTTGTGGGCGTCACCAAATGCAAATCAGCTCTGCCGTGCACGCGGCTGGTACTTGGGTGATTGGCATTCATCAACGTGCGCACACGAGTATGAAGGAAATCAGCGTTTCTAAAAACGTTTGTAAATACTGGGCAAATGTTTGGTTCACTTTGACTTACGCAAACATTCACACGCCGCTTTACTGAAAGAGGCCTAACGTTAAACTGTTCATTCTGGACACTGAACTCTGTTCACCTGACAGAGTAACTTTTAGAATAACTTTCAGTCCTCTTCATTTTAGTCCTTTTATCATCTACTGCTGTACTCGGCTAAACGTAAGAGAGACATCACCTTCCCCTTCAGTACGTGCACCTTCACATCCACTTCATAATGTCTAATAACTCTATTCATCACCTTCACATCCACTTCATAATGTCTAATAACTCTATTCATCGCCTTCACATCCACTTCATAATGTCTAATAACTCTATTCATCGCCTTCACATCCACTTCATAATGTCTAATAACTCTATTCATCGCCTTCACATCCACTTCATAATGTCTAATAACTCTATTCATCGCCTTCACATCCACTTCATAATGTCTAATAAC
Organism: Ictalurus furcatus; assembly: GCF_023375685.1. Taxonomy (NCBI): domain Eukaryota; kingdom Metazoa; phylum Chordata; class Actinopteri; order Siluriformes; family Ictaluridae; genus Ictalurus; species Ictalurus furcatus. The sequence continues at coordinate 1,057,369 of NC_071279.1, forward strand.
TCTATTCATCGCCTTCACATCCACTTCATAATGTCTAATAACTCTATTCATCGCCTTCACATCCACTTCATAATGTCTAATAACTCTATTCATCGCCTTCACATCCACTTCATAATGTCTAATAACTCTATTCATCGCCTTCACATCCACTTCATAATGTCTAATAACTCTATTCATCGCCTTCACATCCACTTCATAGTGTCTAATAACTCTATTCATCGCCTTCACATCCACTTCATAATGTCTAATAACTCTATTCATCGCCTTCACATCCACTTCATAATGTCTAATAACTCTATTCATCGCCTTCACATCCATTTCATAATGTCTAATAACTCTATTCATCACCTTCACATCCACTTCATAATGTCTAATAACTCTATTCATCACCTTCACATCCACTTCATAATGTCTAATAACTCTATTCATCACCTTCACATCCACTTCATAATGTCTAATAACTCTATTCATCGCCTTCATATCCATTTCATAATGTCTAATAACTCTATTCATCGCCTTCACATCCACTTCATAATGTCTAATAACTCTATTCATCGCCTTCACATCCACTTCATAATGTCTAATAACTCTATTCATCGCCTTCACATCCACTTCATAATGTCTAATAACTCTATTCATCGCCTTCACATCCACTTCATAATGTCTAATAACTCTATTCATCGCCTTCACATCCACTTCATAATGTCTAATAACTCTATTCATCGCCTTCACATCCACTTCATAATGTCTAATAACTCTATTCATCGCCTTCATATCCATTTCATAATGTCTAATAACTCTATTCATCGCCTTCACATCCACTTCATAATGTCTAATAACTCTATTCATCGCCTTCACATCCACTTCATAATGTCTAATAACTCTATTCATCGCCTTCACATCCACTTCATAATGTCTAATAACTCTATTCATCGCCTTCATATCCATTTCATAATGTCTAATAACTCTATTCATCACCTTCACATCCACTTCATAATGTCTAATAACTCTATTCATCGCCTTCACATCCACTTCATAATGTCTAATAACTCTATTCATCGCCTTCACATCCACTTCATAATGTCTAATAACTCTATTCATCGCCTTCACATCCATTTCATAGTGTCTAATAACTCTATTCATCGCCTTCACATCCACTTCATAGTGTCTAATAACTCTATTCATCGCCTTCACATCCACTTCATAGTGTCTAATAACTCTATTCATCGCCTTCACATCCACTTCATAATGTCTAATAACTCTATTCATCGCCTTCATATCCATTTCATAATGTCTAATAACTCTATTCATCGCCTTCATATCCATTTCATAATGTCTAATAACTCTATTCATCGCCTTCACATCCACTTCATAATGTCTAATAACTCTATTCATCGCCTTCACATCCACTTCATAATGTCTAATAACTCTATTCATCGCCTTCACATCCACTTCATAATGTCTAATAACTCTATTCATCGCCTTCACATCCACTTCATAATGTCTAATAACTCTATTCATCGCCTTCACATCCACTTCATAATGTCTAATAACTCTATTCATCGCCTTCACATCCACTTCATAATGTCTAATAACTCTATTCATCGCCTTCACATCCACTTCATAATGTCTAATAACTCTATTCATCGCCTTCACATCCACTTCATAATGTCTAATAACTCTATTCATCGCCTTCATATCCACTTCATAATGTCTAATAACTCTATTCATCGCCTTCATATCCACTTCATAATGTCTAATAACTCTATTCATCGCCTTCACATCCACTTCATAATGTCTAATAACTCTATTCATCGCCTTCATATCCATTTCATAATGTCTAATAACTCTATTCATCGCCTTCACATCCACTTCATAATGTCTAATAACTCTATTCATCGCCTTCACATCCACTTCATAATGTCTAATAACTCTATTCATCGCCTTCACATCCACTTCATAATGTCTAATAACTCTATTCATCGCCTTCACATCCACTTCATAATGTCTAATAACTCTATTCATCGCCTTCACATCCACTTCATAATGTCTAATAACTCTATTCATCGCCTTCACATCCATTTCATAATGTCTAATAACTCTATTCATCACCTTCACATCCACTTCATAATGTCTAATAACTCTATTCATCACCTTCACATCCACTTCATAATGTCTAATAACTCTATTCATCACCTTCACATCCACTTCATAATGTCTAATAACTCTATTCATCGCCTTCATATCCATTTCATAATGTCTAATAACTCTATTCATCGCCTTCACATCCACTTCATAATGTCTAATAACTCTATTCATCGCCTTCACATCCACTTCATAATGTCTAATAACTCTATTCATCGCCTTCACATCCACTTCATAATGTCTAATAACTCTATTCATCGCCTTCACATCCACTTCATAATGTCTAATAACTCTATTCATCGCCTTCACATCCACTTCATAATGTCTAATAACTCTATTCATCGCCTTCACATCCACTTCATAATGTCTAATAACTCTATTCATCGCCTTCATATCCACTTCATAATGTCTAATAACTGTATTCATCGCCTTCATATCCATTTCATAATGTCTAATAACTCTATTCATCGCCTTCACATCCACTTCATAATGTCTAATAACTCTATTCATCGCCTTCACATCCACTTCATAATGTCTAATAACTCTATTCATCGCCTTCACATCCACTTCATAATGTCTAATAACTCTATTCATCGCCTTCATATCCACTTCATAATGTCTAATAACTCTATTCATCACGTTCATATCCACTTTATAATGCCTAATAACTCTATTCATCGCCTCTGTGTTGGAAGGTTCTGTGTGTGATGGGGTTTCAAAGTTTTCACATTCCAAAAACAATTTCCGTCTTCCATTTGAAGAGAAAGAAAGAATGAAAGAAAGAAAGAAAGACAGGACGTGTATGAGAGTATGTGTGAAGTGTGTACATGACTGGCTAGAAGATAGAACTTTATAAAATCCTCCTTGTTTATCTGTGAGGTTGAAGATAGAACTTTTATTTAAGAATGAAATAACTCCAGACAGAACTTTATAACGTGAGGTCAGGAGTGTTTATCTTTAATAAAATGATGTGGCGTGTTTCTGGCACTAACGCGCTTGTTCTCTTTCCTGTTTCTTGTTGCAGTGTGTAAGACTCAGGTAGCGCATGGTGTGAACTCTCATGAGGTAAGAGAGAGCGAGAGAGAGAGAGAGAGAGAGAGAGAGAGAGAGAGAGAGTGTGTGTGTGTGTCTGTGTGTGTGTGTGTGTGTGTGTTGTAATTACACTCCTCGTTAATGTTCAGTCTTACGTAATTGAGCACATGTTCATATTGTCTGATGATTGCGTGATCATCCTCTTGCAGAACACACTGACTCACCTCAGCTCACTGTGGTCATTTACACAGCAGGCTGAAAGCTTGTATAGCACTGAAAGGAAAAAAGTAAAGAGAAAGAAGCACAGAATAAATTAAAGAAAGAAAGATAGAATGAAATGAAGGAGAAATTATCAAAGTTAAAAGACTTCATAGTCAGGGTGCACAAACTTGTGCACGGTACAACTGCTTTGAATACTTTGTGGATTATTATAATTTGTGATCATTATCATTAATGAATATGTGTGTGTGTGTGTGTGTGTGTGTGTGTGTGTTCTCTAGTTTATCATTTAGCTGATGTCTCAGCTAAAGAGTGAGTAATGAATCAGTAATGAGTCAGTGATGAGTCGATTGTGCAGTTGACTCCTAGAATAAATGTGTTGACTCTGTGGGATGTTCCAGATGAATGAGTTACTCCTGACTGGTGGAATGATTGCAGGTGAACTGATGGTCAGGTGTGTTTATGAGAACACACACACACACACACACACACACAGAGTTTACAGGCGTCATAAACACACACTGAGCTCATAGCTTAGCGTCGTTATCTCAGACCAGGGCCGCACCTCAGTACAGATACGGCTAACTTCCTGTGTGTGTGTTACCTGAGAGCATTCATTGAGTTAATGTTTACCCTGAGGAGATCACACTGTGTGTGTGTGTGTGTGTGTTCTGTAGATGGCCATCATCTTCAGTGAGGAAGACCTGAAGGATATCACACCCCCCTGTGTGGTACAGAGCTTCATCAACCACAACGCCATGCTCTACAAGGTGTTCGTTGTGGGTGAGGCGTACAGCGTGGTGGAGAGACCCTCCATTAGGAACTTCCCCTCTGGACCTACAGGTAAGACCACTTCCTGTTAGTTAACTTCCTGTTAGATAACTTCCTGTTACACTCAGCATTAAAGGTGCAATCACTTTCTTCCATTGTTTTGTTTTGTTTTCTCTTTCTTTGTGTTCTCCCTATGTTCATCTCACGTTCTCCCAGTTTTTGTCTTCTCTTTCTTCTTCTTTTCTTGCATCCCCTCTCATTCTTTCTTTTTCTTTCATTTCCTCCTTTCTTGTCTCCTTCCTTTCTTTCTCATTCTTTCTTTACATCTTTTGCTGTTTCTATGGTTGATCTGTGAAAATGTTTTTTTTTTTTTGAAAAATAAAAATGTTAGAAGGTTTTATTTGTAGTTGCTGAGGTTAAAGGTCAGGGGTTAAAGGTCAGGGATATACAGGTGTGTCAGGGTGCAGTACAGAGGGATCAGTGAGCACTGAAACACCGGAGAACACGCACCACTATGAAAGACATCTGAACGAGGACTCTCTTCACAGAGCACGTACACGTCTCCTTATACACACACTTTATCTCGGGCGTGTTGAAGAACCCGTGTGTGTGTAAAGGAAGTGGAACTCGAGGGTAAAGTCACTTCAGATCTCCGGTTCCTCGTCTCTGTTTAACGCTCCTGGGTGTGTGGAACCCTGAGTGCTGTGTCTGGAAGTGTTTTGTGTTCCGCATCCCACAGGAACGCAAACAGCTTTTCTTTAATTGTAGAATATCTTAGTAAACTCCGCCCCCTGCTGGCTGCTGGCCAATCACATTTATTTCAGCAGTGTGATATCATAATGCTCATGTTTATTAATGAAGGCACTGTTAGTTACAAAGTGTGTGTGTGTGTGTGTGTGTGTGTGTGTGTGTGTGTGTGTGTGTGTGTGTGTGTGTGTGTCCTACAGACAGAAGAGCGATATCCTTTAACAGTCATCACGTGTCCAAGCCCGAGTCATCATCAGACCTCACCTCTGTGAGTCAATCTCTGCATCTCAGCTTTCTCGTAACCTGAGTGTGTTACAGTTCCTCCTCTTTTCTTTCTTTCTTTCTTCAATAGTGTGTGCTTTCTCATGTTCTCTCTGTGTTCTCTCCATGTCCTCCTAATGTTCTCCTAATGTTTTCTAAATGTTCTCCTCGTGTTCTCCTAATGTTCTCCTAATGTTTTCTAAATGTTCTCCTCATGTTCTCTCTGTGTTCTCCACGTGTTCTCTAAATGTTCTCCTCGTGTTCTCCTAATGTTTTCTAAATGTTCTCCTCATGTTCTCTCTGTGTTCTCCTCATGTTCTCTAAATGTTCTCCTCGTGTTCTCCTAATGTTCTCTCTGTGTTCTCCTCATGTTCTGCCCGTGTTCTCCACCTGTTCTCCCTGTGTTCTCCTTGTGTTCTCACCGTGTTTATGTTTCCATGTCACTTGTTCCCTTGTGTCTTCATTAGCGGGAGAACCTGGAGGGTCAGAGCAGGACGCCTAGTGACGATGTCATCCAGAAGATTTCCAGATGTTTGAGACAGACTCTTGGTGTGTCGCTGTTTGGGATTGACATCATCATCAACAACCAGACAGGACAGCACGCCGTCATCGACATCAACGCCTTTCCAGGTGGGAAAATAGTACGGTTAGAGTTTAAAGCAAAACAAAACAAAACAAGAAAGTGGTGACACACCTGGCCCCGCCCACCCGGTTACAGTTGCTATGTCTGTCCAGGATGTAAACTATAATGTTTTCAGAGGCAACTGAAGAAAATATTCATTCATCCGGGAAAAAAAAAACTTTTCAAACTGATCCAAACATCAGTCAGGCTTTCTCTCTTTCTTCTTCAAACGATTCACTGAACAAGAGAGGGAATCATGGTCATGAATTAGAGATTCACCGAGTCACTGAGATTCACTGAGTCAAATACTAATCTATGGATAACAGAAGAATGAATCTCAGTCATGATCAAAAGATTTAAAGAGTCAAACTCTCTGTGAACTACAGAGGAATGGTCATGATGGAGAGATTCACGGAGTCAAAAACACGGACAAGTAAAAGTCTATGTAACGTTGGTTAGATAATCATGAAGTTGGTTATGGATCTGTGTGGAAGTGTAGTGCTGGCTGCTCATCAGCAGCAATTGACTGAAAAGGAATAATTCAGTCCATGGCAGTGTTCGGTACTGATTCATTTACCTTAGTGACTCCTTCAAAAAGAACCGACTCACTCACAAATGACACATCTCTAAGAATCAGATCTGTGGTGTCCCAGTGCAGTTCACTGCAAAAACAAAATAACAACAATCATTTTAGCAAGTGATAATATCTTGAATCTAGTCAGATTTATCTGCTAATTCCTATTATAAGATTACAATAAACCAAACATAAGATTATTAAATCTATTTTTCGACATATTTGACTATTTTTGAGCTTTAAATGTTCTTAATCCATGCGCAGATACTTTTGCTTCTTTCTAAAAATGATCGCTTAGCAAAACAATTAGCAAAATTATCTGCCAAGACTGTTTCAAGCTTGAAATGAGTGAAAATGTCTAGAAATAGGTTTCATAATCTCAGATGTAATCTTCTATCTTCTAAATCTTCTCGATTCAAGATATTTGAATGAACTTGTCATTTTTTTTGCAGTTCTCCCTGTGGACCACACGGGGTCAGTATGGAGTCAGACAGGAAGCTGGCTATCATTGTGGTGTTTCACTTAAAAATCCTGCCATGTTCATGTTTTATGAAGGTTTGCTCGGTTTATTTTACACTACAGAAGGATGTAGCAGGTCCAGATCAGTCCTGCTTCCTGATTTGCATTCTGGATTTTGAAGTAGAGACTTGTATAGCAATATTTACTCAGAAGTGAACCTGGAAGAATTTAGAGCTAATAGTTGATCTGCGAAGAATCAGGTAGCGAACCTACAGTTAAAAACTGAAATGTGTCCAAATATACATATTCACATCAATTACTCTTTTATAAAGTGTGTTTATTATTATTCTTGATTCATTCTCACCATGTATTTACATTTACTTACAACTACACAAAGTCTCAGGTGCACAAACGAAACATTCTCCCTTTCCCACGGTGCTCGTTTCAATATTTCCTTAAATACACAGTTATATAATGATTCAATATTATAGTTGCTGTAGTGTAAAGAATCTCGAGTGAATATTCAGAGCATCTGTAGCTACACAAAGTTATATTTATCAGCTGGTGTGTTGGTGAGTCATGATACAGGAGACCTGCTGTTGCTGTAGTGATGGTGTGTGTGTGTGTGTGTGTGTGTGTGTGTGTTTTCTCTCAGGTTTTTGTAGCTTAGTAGTGAGGCAACACCTCCCTTGTTTCATAAAAGATGCACTAAAGGACGTTACAGCTGTTACTCAACTCGTCTGTGGGAAGTCCAGCAGATTTCCAGAACCTTCTTTTTCAAATGTTAAAAAGAGTAAAGTATGATAGAATATCTGTTCGCTAAAAAGGGGATTAGTGGTTAGCACGTTCGCCTCACACCTCCAGGGTCGGGGTTCGATTCCCACCGTGGCCCTGTGTGTGTGGAGTTTGCATGTTCTCCCCGTGCTGTGGGGGTTTCCTCCGGGTACTCCGGTTTCCTCCCCCAGTACAAACACATGCATGGTAGTCTGATTGGTGTGTCTAAAGTGTCCGTAGTGTATGAATGGGTGTGTGAGTGTGTATGTGATTGTGTGCCCTGCGATGGATTGGCACCCTGTCCAGGGTGTACCCCGCCTCGTGCCCCATGCTCCCTGGGATAGACTCCAGGTCCCCCGTGACCCTGTAGGATAAGCGCTATAGAAGATGGATGGATGTTAGCTAAAAATATGAAGTGATACACAGGTAATGAACACACCTGGACAGAATCAGACCCCAGTATTCTAGCTATTTTGTGTGGGCGGGGCTATTCTGAAAGTCAATGACGTCACGCGACCCGATTCGTATATGAACGTGAATCAGTGATACGCTTATTTCAGCTACGGCTTTACTCCAGCCTCAGACTTCTCTCCCGCTGTCTCAGACACGTTCTGTGTGCAAGTGAAACATTTAATACATAAAGTTTCCTTTTCAGGGTGTAAAATTACATCCAGTTCTGCTGTTTTTCTCTGACACGCCCACGTTACTCTGATTACACGGTGTGCTAGTGTATAGCTGGAATGAAACTGACATAAGAATATATACAGTACTTTCTTTGTATTCACTATAAAGCCAATAAAAATCTCGTGCATATTTTAAACGCTAAGGTAAAGAGTGATTCTGCGATCGCGGTCAGAGTTAGCAATAAATCAATAAATAAAACGGAGTAAATTAAATCAGAATGTAAAAGCATCACAATAAAGAAAAATTTATTTGTGCAATTAGTCATTTAAGTTCGGTCTGTAATTTGGGTCACATGGTTCTACATGACCTCAACCGTCGATGTCCAAATAAAGAAGAGAATAATTAGAGCACACCTGTGTTTAAAATGTCTTTTGTCTTTACGTACATATCCAGTCACAGGGAGTAGAAAATCTGAGAGTTTTTAAGCAAAATAAAATCATCAGCCTATCAGAACGGTTCTGGGGACGCGCAGGAAGTGATGTCACGCACCTACAGTACGCAACTATATACAGTATGTTGTAGTAGTGCTAAATAATTCACCTGTTTGGTTCCTCCAGGTTATGAAGGAGTCCCGACGTTCTTCGATGACCTGCTGACTCACCTGACCAGCATCCTGCAGGGCCACGCCCCCCTCCGAGCCAACGGCGTGAGCCAGCTGCCCTGCGGTATGCTGGGAAACGAGAGCGTTGGCTGGAAGATGGACAGCGAGGTGATGAAGAAGGGTTCTCATCAGACTCTGAACTGCTGCAACGCTGAACTGGGTTCCGCCTACCATCAGCACCGGCGTTCTCCGCTCGCAGCCCACGCCTCCACGCAGTGACCCTGTTTAACCCCTTCCTGACCACTCGCATCACTTCCTGTAGTGCCTGCACACGTCTAATGACCAAAGACATGCTGATTTATTTTTGTGTGTGTGTGTGTGTGTGTGTGTGTGTGTGTGTGTGTGTGTGTTAAGGTCGAAGAGGAAAAGAACAAATCAACATCCTAGCCAAGTGATTCAGCTGCTCTGCTTTTTCAGGAACTGGACTTTGTTTACTGTACCGTGCCTTCAGGATGTGTGAGAGATCATTTTAAAGAGAGAGAGGCGGATAAAGACGAGGGGATTGTATCAATTTAGGCAAAACAGCTGCTTGAGGAGCGCACAGCTCTTTCTCCTCTTTGTGCCTAGGTTACAAGTCAGGACAGAAAATTGTTTTCACACCTTTTTGGAAAAAACAACAACAACAACAACGACGACGACAGCTCACATGATGCACCCACTGTAACCATGACAACGCTCCCACTAGCTAGACTCCTAGTTAGTATAGGCTAACTAGCCATTCATTACTGTTGTAACAGTAATAATAATAAAAATTAGATTTCATTTTCGGTCGTTATTGGACCGCGGGTGAGGAGGAGGAAGCGTGTCCGAGCGCTGTATCTGGAGACAGGAAGCTGCTTGTGCGAATGCTGTATAGTCAAAACTGCTGAGTAACAGCAACTCGTCGTTCATGTTTCTCCTCATCGCGCAGTCGACGTTTATAAATAAACTCAAATAAAATAAAACACTCGAACGCAACAAACCTACAAGAAAACCTCCCGCTGATACAAACACTTCCCTTACGACTCGGCTGCTAGTGACGTTTTATTTATCTTTAGCTCGTCTGAACTAGAGTGACGTGTATTTAAAGATGAAGCACGCAAACGTTACCTCACGACGCAGATTCTCAAACGTGCGACTTTTCTGCCGCTTCAGCAGCTGGAGCAGGATCTTACGTCTCAACGTGATCTCCACATGTTCCCCACTGTCACGACTCTGATCTCATCAGAATCGCCGATTTTAGCGTGAAGCGTGTACGAGTCGACGGTTTCTGCCGCCTTCGATTTGTACTCGCGGTGTATTTACAGTAGCGGTAGGGCTCGGCGTCGGCCGCCTAGAGTTCCACAAGCACGAGGACATCTGATCTGTGGACTCGACCAACCAGACAGTCGAACACACCCCTCTGTGACGCGCGGCGTTAGCACTGTTGGTTTAAGATGTGCACTTTGCTAGCTGTTTCATTTTCTGAGGTAAAAACGGATATTAATGAAAATTCAAAACCTTTCCGCAAACCACACGAACACGAGCGCTGGAGCCGAGATTAGTGAGAGATTAGCGACTCCACAGCAGCAGCGATATGAATTAGCAGCTAGCAGCAGGTGATGATGATGATGATGATGATAAACCCTCAGTGGTAGCACCTACCTTCAGCGTGTCCTTAAAGAGACACGCTTTATTGAATAAAGGAGGTGTAGGAAAGCTCTTTACTTACTTTAATAACGATGTTTACGTTGTGCCAATTTTGTACGTCCTTTAAATGAAATGTTTTCTACTGGACTGGATCATTTCCTGAGTCCTTGTCCTTACTAACTGCCTGGTTCTAGTCACTCCGGTTTAAATTAGGATACTAGTTCGTCTACGGTCTAGGCCACACCCACTTTGGGCTTAACTCCAGATACAGATATGGATATTGGGAGCACTTGACAGAGACAGATCCACTGCGTGGCACTGTGTTACACCGCTACTATATACAGTATACAGAAATATGATTGAAATCAACTCAGTATGAATTATCTTCATTTGCACGAAAGGTTTGGGTGATAATCTGTGTGTGTGTGTGTGTGTGTGTGTGTGTGTGTGTGTGTGGCGGTGTGGACAATCAGAACCACCTCTCACACCCTATCTTTATTCTTTTAAATATGGCTTTAAAAATGTAAATATGAAAATGGATATTTTCACTGTGGGGTTTTAAACACTGGTGTATAATTGAGTGTGTGTGAGTGTGTGTGTGTGATATTTGTACATACTGTAAACACTGTCTGTATTTGTGTATATGTTGTTGTGCCACATTTAAACTACAGAGACGACATGATGACGTCACGTTGTGTAGAAATGGAATAAAACGGGTGTGGAGAATAAACAAGGCCATTGTGAAGGTGTTAGTGGACAGTCCTGGGGGTTTGGTCTGTTAATTAATCAATTAATTAATTTTATTCACTGAACATATCGCATCCTTTCTTCCTTTCCTTCCGTCCTTCCTTCTGAAATTCACAATTTTCCCTTTTTATTCTCCCTGGTTTTTAGTTTTCATTTTACTTTCCTTTGTCCTTCACGTACACCTCTCTGCCAGGCCAGCAGAGGGCGCCATAACCTGAAGTTTTAACTTTTAAAATTGTTTTTGCTTATGCTGATTTCCGGTTTGCGCAGTATACAAAGCATGTGAATGTGACACTACATGGAAAGCCTTGCTGTGTGCTAGTCACTTGAGTAATTCCTGATTGTTATTCCGATTGATCTTTGCTTTCTGCCTTGGATATCCCCTTTGCTCTGGAGTTTATCTGACTCTCTGTGTGTCAGCTTCAGCCTGTGTTTATCGATACTTTGTGTATGACCCTGAACTGTTCGTTGTTGCTGATCATCCAGGTCCCAACATGAGTAACTCTTTTCTCTATCCTGGAAGTAACTCACTTCCTCACTTGTCTAGTGCTACCTGATCGATATGATGGTTCTCCGGGCAAATACAAGAGTTTCCTCATGCCACGTGATGTTTACGAGTGCACGCTCAGCCTTTCCTAGAGGAGCGGGTAAAACCCACCGGGTCCTCGCTTTACTCAGCAGAAGAGCGCTCACTTGGGCCACTACATTTAGCCCAGTCATGCAAAACCTCTTATGGAGTTTGAAAAGTAGGTGCAAGGCGACAACAACTCGCTTTCCCTAAACTGGATTATCAGGTCAACACCTCCTCACCCCGCTGCCCTCCAGGTCACGGATCAAGACACTGATGTCCATCCATCCATCCATCTTCTATAGCGCTTATCCTACTGGGTCACGGGGAACCTGGAGTCTATCCCAGGGAGCATGGGGCACAAGGCGGGGTACACCCTGGACAGGGTGCCGATCCATCTCAGGGCACAATCTCACACACACTCACACACCCATTCATACACTACGGACACTGTGGACACGCCGATCAGCCTACCATGCATGTCTTTGGACTGGGGGAGGAAACCGGAGTACCCGGAGGAAACCCCCGCAGCACAGGGAGAACATGCAAACTCCACACACACACACAGGGCCACGGTGGGAATTGAACCCCGACCCTGGAGGTGTGAGACGAACGTGCTAACCATCAGAGAACTTCTCAACTATAAGCACCTGCATAACACCGTGTACTACCTGGTGGACTGGGATGTGCCGCGGCCCAGAAGAGACGACAGTCATTCAATACATTTTAGCTCATCAGTGCCTTCCACAGCGAACACCCAGACCACCCTACCTCCAGACCCAAAGGTAGACCCCATTGCAGGGGTGGCTCGGCTTCAGGCGCCGCCCTCGGGCAGTATTTCTGCACGTTATAAATAGCACTAACGGCAAAGCCTTGCCCGTCACTCGAATAAAGTTCTGTGCTGTTGTTATTGTGATTGATCGTTGTGTATTATCCTGATTTGCTCTGTTCTGGTTTTCCTGCCTTGGACATCCCTGTTCTTAGTGTTTATCTGACTCTCGGTGTTCCAGCTCAAGCCTGTGCATGTTGTCCTCGAATCTGGACCGGGCCTTTCGATCTGTTATCACTGCTGTGCGACTGTTCACGGTCACTGATTACACTTCTCTCTTCACTAACTCAGACAGAACTCTCTTCCGCCGTTGTCCAGACGTGTTCGGCGTTGCTGATTCGTGGACGGTAAACCTCTCGCACGTCTGGATCTTCACCGCATTCTTACGTCCTGTTAGTTACCCTATCCTTTATTCTTTCTTTTTTTCCCCCTCTTTTCTCCTCACTCGTCTTTCCTTAATTTCTTTCTCGTTTTTTTTTTTTATTTATTTGGATTTTTCCCCCCGCATGATGGCGTTAGTTTCATTTCATGAGTCCCTAATCACATCACATCACATCACATCACACCACTGATCACTCACACAATTCCACTTGACTGAGAACGCTCTCAATATTTATTTTTCTAAAATAAACCCCACCTGTAATTACAGTTAAATCCTATTTAATTAAAAACATTATTGCATTCTTGAAAGAACACATGCAGCTGTGTATAAATGACTCCTTCCTTCTCTTCACTCATTATTATTATTATTATTATTATTATTATTATTATTATTATCATCATCACAGCTTTATTCTCGTGTTGTTTGAATGAGCCGTGTTCTGCAGTAAGCGAGCGAGACAGAGGTGAAGCTGAAGCAGGAGCAGATCATGTCCCGAGTGTGTGTTTACGCTGTGGAGCGGATGTGTGTTTCAGACAGAAGCAGAGCGTCGGGTTCCTCTCGAGGTGAAGGTGAGGAGGAACGCTGGCGTGTTTCAGCCATGTCGCAGCTTGTGCAGTTTCTGAGCCATGCTCTCCAACTCGTTCTCCATCACAGCCAAACTCTCCATCTCGGCGTCCTGCACCACAACACAAGCAGAACATGTTCCTCATGGTTCTTCTCCTAATGAATCAATTCAGCTAGAAACGTGCAGCAGTGACTGTTCAAACTGTTCTGAGTACCGATCTGAGTTCTCTTTGGCGGTTTATTACGCTTGAACACGCACATCATGTCAAAATGCAGGTCTGGTGGAGTGTTCATGTAAACACAGTCGGTTACGTCTTAAGTGAATGTAAACAGTTGGGAAAAATCAGAGGTGTGTCAGTACAGTATATTGGATCTGTGCATCAGGTCTTAAAGTGACAGCGGTCTAATAAACCTACTGCTGTGTGTCATTAATGTTCATCACACAACTAAACACAGAGAAAATCCCTCACTCGCTCATTAGACTGAATAACTTCAGTATGTTTTATAAGAATCACTGTACACGTCATATATTTAACTATTTTATTCAATTTCTGTAGTATTTCTCACTCGAACGCTGATGGACCTGCCTGAGAAAACGTATCGTTATGGTGGAATAAGATCGTAGTCGTATCGCCCGCCCCTAAACATCAGCGTTTACTGATTCCAGTCTCGGATTTCATGTAAAATGTGAAATGTATATCTTAATGTAGTAAACATCATAAACCCTGCTGAGAGGGATTTATTTTGATTCATTTTAGGAATTAAAATGAAATAAAGTGAGAAGATCCGATCTGTGTACAGAGATGAGTGTGTTGTGATCGATAGACGGATTAAAAGCAGTAATAAAGCACGAAGCTTGTTGTTGTGAGCTGCTGCGGAATGTGAGTGTACTCCGTACTCTCTCTCTCGGACTATATAACTGTGGGGGAGAGGAATCACATCCCGGTATGGTGTGATACAATAACAAAACCGCTTCGTTTGTATCTTCATACACTTACATATAATATAATAAAAGTTCTACATATACCTCTGTCCCCTTTCTCTTTAAAACCATTTTTGATAGGAAACTAGTCGAGGTGTTGATGACGTGAAATAAAGATATAAAATGGCGATGGGAAGGCGTAACAGAGGGATTTTTAGTTACGTTTATGTTGCCATCGGTTTGTGAAGGTTAAAATATTAATTTAACAGCTCAGTGAATTCCAATTCCAAATCCTTTTTCAATTTAATTACTTTCTGGACTCAACTCGGACTCGACTCGGACTCGACTCGGACTCGGCCATTAAGGACTCGGACTTAAGTCCGACTCGGCCCCTTTTGGACTCGGACTCGATTGGTTAAGGACTTGGACTCGACAAAGGTGGACTCTGACCCAGCACTGTATCTAGCCGAGCCACCGAGCAGCGTGTTTTTGGGAGGAACCCGAGGAGAGCTCAGGATCGAACCCCGGACCTTCCTGTTTTCTTTCTTTCTGTTTATCTTCTGGTCTTTCTCCAAGCTTGCTTTCTTTTTCTTTCTGTCTATATTATTCTTTCTTTCTTCATTCTTTCCTTCCCTCATCTCTTCAGGCTTTCTTTCATTTTTTGTTCTGTAATTCTTCACCTTTTCTTTTGTTCTTCCTTTCTTTTTCAAATTCTCTATTTCCTCTTCTTTTTAAAAAAAACTTTTCTCCTTCCTACTCTTTTGTTCACTCATTATTTATTCCATCCCCCTTTCTTCTTTTTTTCTCTTCTTTTTCACACATTCATATTTTTCCCCTTTTCATTTTTCTACACGTTTTATTTTCTTCCTCCTTCCTTTTCTCTCTCTCTCTCTCTCTCTCTCTCTCTCTCTCTTCCTTTCACCCTCTCTCTTCACCCTTCCTTTAGTTTTTCCTCCCTCCGTCCCTCCGTGTCTGAACTGCAGATGGAGTTGATTATTTCAGTATATTTTGTAGCGGTTGTTATTCAGTGTGAGATTAATCAGGGTGGTGAATGAACACAGTTCAGTACAGTGATGAAGGCTGACATCATCGACATCATCATCATCATCATCATCATCATCATCATCATCAGTGCTGGTGCAGGTATGGTATTACCTCAGTCTTCTTGGTTGCGCTGCCCTCCTCAGGGTCTCTTCCTGCCATCATCCGAAGCTCCTCCTCCTCAGGGCTCTTCCACGCCTCTTTGGAGTGGTGCGGCGCCTCCTGCTGGCCGAAAGCCCTGCGACGGACCGGCTCTCTGCTCCGACTCAAGTGTTTCTGCTTTCCCACACCTCCCTTACTCTTCTCCACAGACTCCTCCTGCTCCTCCTCCTGCTCCTCCTCCTGACTCTCCTCCTGACTCTCCTCCTCCACACGTTTGTGTCCTAGAGCTCCGGCTGCTCCTGCCTCATCTGCTGAAGGAAACAAATCATCATTCGTTACGTCTCACCTTTATTTCCACCCCTCCATCACAGTAACTACAGCATCAGCATCAGCTGTCCTCTATGTAACATGTATGGAAGGAGTCTCCAGTGTCAGTGCTTTGTAACAGTCGGGGATGAAGCTGTAACTTCACAGGAATCACATAGAGCTCATGTCTTCTTCTCTTTTATTTTTTACATTCACACACACACACACACACACACACACACACACACACACACACACTGAGGAAGAGACCCTTAGCACCCGGAGTGTTATTTATTCAGTCTCTGCGGTTGGAAGAGGAACAGGACAAAAACATAAGCGTAAACATTCCCTGACTGCATCGTTTTATTCTGTTAAAATCTTTTAAAAGGTTACAATCTATTAAAAATGCTTACAGCTTTCATGAAAAACTGCAGATGCTATAAATATGCATGGATATGCAAATTTGGGAACGCCCCTCGTCTTCCTGCCGTCGCTAATACCTTAATATCACTAACTGCCAGTAGACGAACTCACATTAAATCACCGAGCAACACGATATCAAACTCCCGCTGTTATTTACATCAACATTTTGTGGGATAATGTTACCATGACGACCATTACATATCCATCACTAACCCTGCGTTGACGTTAGTAGGTCGCTCGTGTCACTTCTGGTTTGTTGCTTGTAGGCGTGGCACTAATCGGTGTGAAAACCTCGTTCTCAGATTAGATTAGCAAAGCAAGCTAACTGTAGCAGCTACATCCACTCACCAGACGCACCAACGAGCTCTACTTCCTTCCAAGCTTTATTTTTCTTCCTAATGTCTCTGTGGACGTTTAATTAGAGGCCGGATATGACAGGATCAAGATGACTGCAGGTAGGAGACACAGTTGTGATCGCAGAACAGAAGAAATGTCGGATTAAACAAGCTTCAGGATTGGAGTCGTTCGAGCCAATCGTTCGGATTTGTCGCTTCATCTAATTTGCATACGGTTTTCAACCGTTGCTAATGTAGCTAGCTATTTAGCTTAGCATGCAGGTTTCGCAGCTAAAAGTTTCCCCGTCATCCTCTAATCATTTGCATATTGAAATGCGATTGGTCCACAGCCGTGGAGATTATTTGATGACATCACACACTGAGCTCACATGGTTTAAATGATTTAGATAAATAGTGTGCGTGCTCTAGAGTGAATTTAATGTGTAATGATAAAGTGCCATCACCTTCTTCGTCTTCCTCACTGCTTTCGGTTTTCTTCATCACCGCTTCTTCTCCCTTCTCATCTCCCTCGTTCACGTCCTCGTGGCTGGTGATGATACCATTCACCTGAGACTCCTGTTCCTTCTCCTCCTCTGCTCCTCTCTCCTTCACCGTCTCTCCCGTTGTCAGGACGGCCAACAGCATGGACTGATCTGTCAGGAGGAAGCAGGAGGACGGATCATGTCATACAGTGCTCTCCACTAGTATTGGCACCCTTGGTAAATATGAGTAAAGAAGGCTGTGAAAAATTGTCTTTATTGTTTAACCTTTTGTTCAAAAAAAATCACAAAAATACTCTGCTCTCATGGATATCAAACAACTGCAAACACAACACAGGTTTATCAAAAATATCTTTGTTAAATATAGGTGTGCAACAATTATTGGCACCCTTTTAGTCAATACTTTGGTTGGAGAA
>NC_071279.1:1080000-1082500 GCF_023375685.1 Ictalurus furcatus
TCCAAACACATGCGCTGCAGGTTGACTGGCATTTCGAAATTGTCTGCAGTGTGTGATTGTGCCCTGTGATGTTTTGGCACCCCACATCCACAGTGTCCCTGCCTTGCGCTCCGAGTCCTCTGGGACATTCTCCACGCCCCCCCCCCCCCCCCCGACCCTGTGTAGGATAAGCGCTACGGAAAATGGACGGACTCTTCATAACTTTTATACTTTATATAAACTCCGCTCCATCGTCTCGTCTCAGCTTTTGTTTCAGTCACGCTGTTTATCACATTACGTCCTGTAAACGTCCTTCACCGTCCTGCGTCTCCTGAACACACACCCAGTCATCTCATTACTCTAACTAATCACCCGTCAGAGACGTGAGTCCCGGCTGTCCTTTAACAGAGAGCTTCTGATTTCACACAGATTACAGCAGGACGAGGAACTGAAACTCAACACCTCAACACCTCATATCTGTTTAGTGTGATTCAAGGTGCTTTTATCAGGTACATATGTCTCTCTCTCTCTCTCTCTCTGTGTCTCTCTCGCTCTCTGTCTGTCTGCCTGTCTGTCTGTCTGTCTCTCTTTGTGTCTCTCTGCCTCTCTCTCTGTCTATCTTTCTGTCTGTCTGTCTCTCTGTCTGTCTGTCTCTCTCTCTCTCTCTCTTTCTCTCTGTGTGTGTCTCTCTCTCTCTCTCTCTCTCTCTGTGTATGACTGATGCATAAAGCGAACCCACTCCTGTACCACGTGTGGCCTTGATGCTTTCAGCCTGATTAAATGATCGCAGTGACACACAGGAAACAGGAAACACAAAGGAAACACACAGGAAACGGGAAACACACAGGGTTAAACTGAACTCCGTTACACACTGACTAAACCATCACCATCTGCTCCTGGAGGATTTATTACACAACACCGCCGTGCTGCGTGCAACACTCCTAACTATTTTATCATCTCCTGAGACCAACTGTCACGATGTTGAGTCACAACCACAGCAAATGTGTGTAGCCCACACACACACTCACTCTCTCTCTCTCTCTCTCTCTCTCTCTCTCTCTCTCACAACACACACACACACGCACACACGCACACGCACACATGGAATATCAGCTCAAATATGCATGTTGCGTCTCCATGCTTGTATTTGAAGGTCATTCACTGTATCAGTATAAAGGAACATTGTAAAATGTTGTGTGAATGTGGGAATGTGGGAGATGACGGATGTACAACCTTACATATACTCCTGCAGGGAAAAATCCACATCCATTAAGGGTTCAATCATTGATCACCACCGTTCCCCACAACCACTCACTGATCACCCCCGTCCCCACAACCAATCACTGATCACCACCGTTCCCCACAACCACTCACTGATCACCCCCGTTCCCCACAATCACTGATCACCACCGTTCCCCACAACCACTCACTGATCACCACCGTTCCCCACAATCACTGATCACCAACGTTCCCCACAACCAATCACTGATCACCACCGTTCCCCACAATCACTGATCACCACCGTTCCCCACAACCACTCACTGATCACCACCGTTCCCCACAACCAATCACTGATCACCACCGTTCCCCACAACCACTCACTGATCACCCCCGTTCCCCACAATCACTCACTGATCACCACCGTTCCCCACAACCACTCACTGATCACCCCCGTTCCCCACAACCACTCACTGATCACCCCCGTTCCCCACAACCAATCACTGATCACCACCGTTCCCCACAACCACTCACTGATCACCCCCGTTCCCCACAATCACTGATCACCACCGTTCCCCACAACCACTCACTGATCACCCCCGTTCCCCACAACCAATCACTGATCACCACCGTTCCCCACAACCACTCACTGATCACCCCCGTTCCCCACAATCACTGATCACCACCGTTCCCCACAACCACTCACTGATCACCACCGTTCCCCACAATCACTGATCACCAACGTTCCCCACAACCAATCACTGATCACCACCGTTCCCCACAATCACTGATCACCACCGTTCCCCACAACCACTCACTGATCACCACCGTTCCCCACAACCAATCACTGATCACCACCATTCCCCACAATCACTCACTGATCACCCCCGTTCCCCACAATCACTGATCAC
This sequence comes from Ictalurus furcatus, assembly GCF_023375685.1. Lineage (NCBI taxonomy): Eukaryota > Metazoa > Chordata > Actinopteri > Siluriformes > Ictaluridae > Ictalurus > Ictalurus furcatus. The sequence continues at coordinate 1,082,109 of NC_071279.1, forward strand.
CACCGTTCCCCACAATCACTGATCACCACCGTTCCCCACAACCACTCACTGATCACCACCGTTCCCCACAACCACTCACTGATCACCACCGTTCCCCACAACCAATCACTGATCACCACCGTTCCCCACAACCACTCACTGATCACCACCGTTCCCCACAACCAATCACTGATCACCACCGTTCCCCACAACCAATCACTGATCACCACCGTTCCCACAACCACTCACTGATCACCACCGTTCCCCACAACCAATCACTGATCACCACCGTTCCCCACAACCAATCACTGATCACCAGCGTTCCCCACAACCAATCACTGATCACCACCGTTCCCCACAACCAATCACTGATCACCACCGTTCCCCCACAACCAATCACTGATCACCACCGT
>NC_071279.1:1087500-1097500 GCF_023375685.1 Ictalurus furcatus
CTCTGTTACATGATCAAAACCAAACAGAGTTCGGGACTGAGGAACACACGCGTGTGAGCGTGCACTCAGGAGCATCATCACCACCCTGACAGCTTAATCTCCTGCAGCTTCGAGATTAGTAAAGACTTCTGCAGGTAAAGGTCAGGGTTTTGACCGAGCTCGTCAGCGGCTGCTAAAGTGAAATGGCGGAACGTCGTGCGGGTCGATCTGGAACACGGACGGACTGCTGGACGGGAACGGTTCATCCTCCACGTTGGTTTGGGATGTGACCGACGACAGGATCAGGATCAGGAAGTGCAGACAGATTCCGAGCACTGCCATGGCGATCTTCTGCTTGGAGAAGTCAAATGCCAGACAGTCTGAAAGCGTTCCCTCTGTAGAGGATAAACTGCGGCGTCTCTCACAGTGCAGAGCGTCTCAACCTTTTCTAACTAAAACCCCCCCAAGCCTCCCCCTATCATCCCCCCCCCATCTTTTCTATATCAAATCTGTGTATATATAACCTAATCTATAATCTGTTTTTGATAGATAGATAGATAGATAGATAGAATGAATGCCGGAAGCAGGTTACATGAAGACTGTAGCTGCTAGTTTTTAAAATTATACACAGGACAAGTGTTTCGTATGTCTGGCCACGCCCCCTTCCCTTCCCTTCCCATCCCCTCCCCCACACCAAGAGCCACAGGTGATGGTAAACATATTACACACGATGTCTCAGGCCTAGTGATGTAGCTGAGGTCGAAACGGTCAGAGCGAGAATTCAAACACCGTGATCGTTTAGGCCACGCCCACTTTTACATCAGAATCCGGGTAAATTGCGTGGCATTGCGTCACACCCATAACGCACACCAAAACGATCACGGAAATGGGTACAGGATACAAACAGTGCATTCGGATCTGAACAGGTTCATGTGAGGATTTGAGCGCTGTGGTGTGAATGGAAAGAGGACGCTACAGGACGAGCTCTCGCGCTGTAATAAAACATCTCTCGTGCTGAGGTGTTGAGGATCCAAGCTCGCTCGTGATGCAGCTGTGATTTCACCGTAACACACTTGTGTGATGGAAAGCTCTCGCTCGACCTGCGGCTGCCCTCTGGAGCTTCATTCCTCTTCATCCTGATTTCCCATGACGGGTCGTTAGGCAGCTCCTGGTGCTCACGTTCTCTCCGCGTTCTCTCAGGAGGACGCTGATGGAGTCATGCACACAGCTTTGGGTAGAAAAAAACGCAGCAGGTCACAATAACATGGTCTGGATAACCAGTGATGAGGATCAATAATAATAATAAGAAGAAACACAGGATATTACAGTTTCAGTCAAATGACAGACACACACTCGGGATGCTTGTTGGTTTTTCCAATCCAGAATCCAATTTCCGGCGCCGTGACGTGGCGAGATGTTAATCAGGGAGATACTAAAGCGTGCTGGCGTGAGCGTGGGCTCGGTGTTTACTCTGCATCACATGACCACGTAGCACCTCGGATACCAACAGGATTATTACAGGACACACCTGTGTGGGATTGTTTGTTCGAGGAAACCGTGAAATCCGATCAAAGCGTTACCGTGACACCGGGTCACGTGATCCATTTTTGATTTCTGTCGCACTATTAATGGAAACTTGGCACGGGTTTTAGGAAGAACAGCGAGGTGTGCAAGCAGAGCTGTGTGTACAGCTTTATTTAAAGAGGATGAAAAGCACATCTCAGGTCGTGACATTTCAGTAATCGCGTCACTTCAATCCAAACACCTCGCTCCTCTGGCCGCTGGGCAGTGACCGGATTTCAGACTAACCTCAGGCCGCTTGTGTCCATGCGAGCTCGGGCTTCTCCTGCTAAACCAGTTAGAAGAGCGTTAGCGTGGGTGAACTGGAGCCGAAACGCTTCATACCTGCTCAGGTGGATCAGGAAAGGTCGTCAGGTCAGAGGATACGATGTTCTCGTCATGCTTGTGCGCTCGTTTATTATTATGTTTCCAACCTGACGAGCAAACAAAGGAGTGCTGCGGCCTTTCTGTAATCTTTTTATTGATTTATTCAGGTCTGAAGGATGCTCAGATTGTCTTAAGAGTTAAATTCCACTCAGAAACACAGTAAATATATTATACAGAATTATACAGAAACATTTGTGAAGTAACCAGTGATCCTGGTGATAATCTGATGTCACAAAGAGACATTGTTATTATTATTATTATTATTATTATTATTATTATTATTATTATTATTATTGCTAGCACAGGTACAATGGAGTTTAGTGGGAGAAACTCATTTCAGCAATCTCAGATATAAGTAATAACGCTCAGGCTTCTCTGTCGGGTTTTGCTCAGAACGCGAAGCAGCTGGACGACGCGGAGACTCGTCTCGGCTAGCGAGACGTCTACGAGATACCGACCGAGACGGTGTCAGCATGAAAGCTTTGGAAGCTGATGTACTTGAGCAGAGTGTACAGATGGCAGACTAAAGCGCCGCCGCATCGCTTTCTCTAGGCAGAGATGAAGCGAGAGATGAAGCTAAAGCCCACCAGCAGGTAGTCGAACGGCATTGTGGGTAATGGTGGACACTGTCAACCGAAGAAATGAAAACAGACCGACATGATGAAAGAACTCGAAAAAAAAAAATCTTGAACACTGTTGTTATATTGGAAAGATTAATATGCAAATCGTTCATGGGGGAGTTTCCCTGCATGATCTGGCTCCGCCTACTTATCCAGCCTCCTTCCTTTATCCCTGCATGCACGCTCTGATGATAAACTGAGAGATCAGATAGCTGCACTCTGTAAACAGTGGCCAATTGTGGCTGGACATGGTATTAGAGGGGTGCCATTACTTTTATGAACAATGTCTTTTCTCGTGATTTTGGTGCCTTAGCACGTCACTGCCGATATTTCAGGGTTCACGGTATAAAATGTTGGGGGATTAGTACAGTACTGCAGGGGGAAGGGATATGATGCTTCATGCTGCAGGGTTCAGTAGGAGTCCACGTCTAGCAGGAGAAAAGGAACGACACGAGCGCGGAGCGGAAGAGGAGCGCGGTGAGCCGAGCTCCTGCAGGTACAGACGCGTCACTCCTCACAGCACTCGGCTTGGTGTAGATGTACGGGTGGTCCTGGATTTCAAATACCAGAAGACAAAGAGAGAGAGAAGAGAATAAATAATAAAAAAAACAATGAGCAGGAAATGGATGAAGTTTGAAGAGAAGGTGATGAGATTTGTAAAACAGTAGAAGCTTTACCGGAGGAGGACACATGAGCTGAATCGGGGTCGAAAAACTCTCAACCATAAACTTCTCCCCTTCAGGCTGGAACTGAGACGTGATAAAGAGAAGGAAAGCCATCAGAATGGGTCTCAATGCCGCAGCGAGAGTGTGTGCCTAAAGCCCTATTCGGACGGGATTCGTTTTCCACCTGGATAAATCTTTGGTCAGTTTAGTCAAGTGATGATCTAGACCCGATGTTACTGCGTAATATTACAAGAGTAGAAGCAGCTCTTCTAGACCGTTTATTATGACTGTGAAGGGAATTTCAGCTCTTTCAGCGAATCAAATTATTTGACTCAGATGGCCAACGAGTCGACTCTTTCGGCTCCCGAACGGCTCGTATGCTACGTGTGCGTCGGCTCGAAAGGTTCACACCCATCGGAGCTGTTTCAGTCATTAGCTATGTTTCCATACAAGAAAAAAAATCGGAATGCCGCACAAAACATTTTTGCGAATAAAGCGACGTTCCCATCGCACGCGTTCACGAGGAAAAGAAATCGTCACTTCCGGCGACACTGGTGCAAATTAATGGTACAAACGGAAAGGCGTGAAAGCGGGGAAGCCACGGTGGCTCTTTTTCCCCCAATATAATAAACGACTTCAGAGCGTGCAGACGACACGCTGTCTCACACCGCCTGCTACCGTGCGGATGTCGGAATCGCGTGAGACGGTTCCGAGGGTGATCGTTCCAAATCATCTCGACGACGGACTTTAGCTCAGGACTTTCAGAATGACTGAAACAACATTTGAGATGATGTGGAACTTGACTGGTCCACTGGTTGGTCCAGGTATGCAGACCCACGCGCCCCAGTTCCCTCAGACAAACACACTGCGCTCGTTTTACTTTTCTGTGCCAATTATCCAATCACATGATTTGGTGAGGCAGTCACATGACTTTTTTGATGCGCATCCAGGAGTATATTGGGTAAATGTGGGCAGGGGTAGCTCAGTGGTGTCGGTCTACTGCTCAGAAGGTCGTGAGTTCAAGCCCCAGCACCACCAAGCTGCCACTGCGGGGCCCCTGAGCAAGACCCTTCACCCTCAGCTGCTCGGATGTATGAACGAGATAAACGTAAGTCGGTCCGGATAAGAGCGTCTGCTAAATGCTGTGAATGTAAGTGTGTTTCCATCGTCGTTCATACGCACGCCTTCTTATCGAACGCAAAAACGATCCGTCTCACCCGAGCGCACGAGTCCTTTCTGCTCATTTTGGAGATTGTATTCGCGTGTGTCGTTTCCATCCGGCGTTTTATTCTTACGCGCATGGAAACATAGCTATTGGAGCTTGAAGCTCCTAGAAAAAATCTCTGCAGGACTTCGTTTCACATCCACAACAAACGTCCAGCAGACAGAAAACATCTTTCCAACATCTCTCTCATGCTAAACTCACCATGTTGTTCCAGAGACCCTTGGCCAGCTCTTCGTGTCCTTTAATGGTGAAGTGGAAACAGTCCGGGGTGAAGAAGCTCATGTCAATCTTCCCGTTCTTACCAGAAGAAGAGAGGTGCAAGCCAGCGTTACAGCACACACACGAACGACTTCTCGGGGATTTGACTTCATGGTTTTTTTGTTTAATCAAATGAAATGGGTTTACTTTAGAGCGGAACCGAAAACTCTGTTCAGATTGTCTATGTATAATATAGTTAACGCCACACTAGCTGCTGGCTAGCTAAACTCCTAGCTTTAATCAGTTTATGCTTGGCGTCCACATTTCCCGGTTGCCTAGTAACCGTGTTTTTTTTTTTTCCTCTTCTCAGGCTGAAAACACAAAGTGACATTATCAAGACGGACTCTTACAGGAAGTCGTGGAGGGTCTGCGTATTTCAGAAACGGCTGAAGAACCACAGCGAAGTCGCGTTTATAGAACCGGTCAGTACGGAGAAGCTGCTCTAGAGCTTTCTGGGAGAACAACAACAACAACAAAAGAAGTAATTTAGCACATAAAAAAATATATATAATAATAATAATAATAATAATAATCATCTTTATTTACTGTATATAGCCTGCTTGAGCTGAGTGAAATGCCGGCTCTGCTACTTCAGAATATCAGCAAGATAAACCATTTACAGATTAGAATTCCTCAGAAGTCGTGATTCGATTACGTTTGATGATGCATTTCCTTTTAAATCGGGAACAGCCAATAGCGTTCGAGATACGCCCCGCCCCCGCCCAATCTACACAACCTTAGTGCCCTAGTTAAACATGGAGAGCAGAGAAGAGTCTAATGAAGCTTTTTTTTTCCAGCTGTGGAGGATTTCTGCGTCCACGCCTGTCCACTTTAAGCACGACGGTTTCCTAGGCAACGAGATGCTGTGAGTTTGTGGAGTTCTGCCGTGTGCTTTTTAGTCAAGGTCACGCGTGACGGAGAACCGCAAGGTCGTCGCCGGGAGATGAAAGCAATTCCAAAAAAAAATCCATAAATTTGGATGAATAAGACTCGCTGTTCAATCAGAACAAAAGTAATGGCACCGTCTAAAAGAAGGAAGAGCTGCATTACTGCAAGATTTAGTCATGTTTAAGAGGTGCTTTTCTCACCGTGTAGTCAGCATTAGTCTGTTTCAGATTTATCTTGACCTTTTATGGAGGTTTGTGGGCGTGGCTAAGTGTAAATGAGCCGTGGCCGTGCTTGGCTGATTGAAGTGACGCCAGTAAGAAAATCAGTGAAAACTTTTATCCAGCGCGAATTACACCCTGAGGAGCTGAATATGAACGAAGAACAATAAGGAACCTAAAACAGAACCCTGTGGGACACCGTAGCACACTCTACATTACCACAAAACATTACCACTGACGCCAACACCTCGCTCACTCAGACACTTCAGCATCCCATAATCAAGTACACACCGCCACCACGGAGACGCCACTGAGCGACCTGTAGAGGTTTCATTCCCTGATGCACAGGGTTTTATCTTCACACCTGGAACTGGAGGTTGATGTCAATCAGCTCTTTAAGCTCAGCAGAGTCCGAGGCTGGCTTCACCAGACACGAGCAGAAGGACCTGAGGAGATTGGACCAGGTTTGTGTAGAACGAATTAACGTCCCTCGTGGGACACTGAATTACACTTCTTTAAATTAGACACTTAATTCAACTAGGTTTATTTCAAAATAAATAAATAAATAAATAAATATACGCCCCCTTAATCGGTTGGTTTTCATTTCTGAAGTTTGAGAAGCTCGATCACAGAGACGGGATTATTTATTATTCATATAAGGAGACTGCAGTGTTAGTGGAATAAATTGTAACTGATGAATCAAATTCCCATTTTGCCTAGATTTAATTCCCACTGTCTTATCTATTTATTTATTTATTTAAATCTCCTGTTTAAATCCTATCCAGAGGAACATGTACAGAACCTCTGGAGTAGACAGCCAGGCGTGGGCTTCTGCACCTCCCTCAGCGTCTCCATGGGTAAAATCTGAACCACGTTCACGATCATTCGAGGAACCTGAAGACAAATAAAGAAACAGCGATGGAAATTCCAGTCGGATGAGTCGACTCAGCTCACCAGTAAGAGTCGACTCTTTCGGCTCCTAAACGACTCGGTATCTTTTTTGTTGTTTTTTTTTTGTTTTTTTTCTAAGACGGTCAGAGTCGTTGCTCTAACACTTAAAATGTTCAGTTAACAAAACACTTCACCTGGAAGGGCTTGGGTAGAGAAGTGGATTAATACTGGGATTAGTCGGTGGTGGAGTAAACAGTGAGGCGGAGGGTAAAGACTGGAGCTGGGTGATATCATGAGATCATATCAACATCGTGATAAATGATGGAATGGGATATTTTTATATGATGGATATCGCAATATATTTTCATTCATTATTTAAAACAATTACAAACAGACTGGAAGCAGCTCATGTGCTCCATATTTTGTACTTCATTTTTATTTCATTTAGATTTTTAACTGTTTCACCTTATCAGAGTTAAAGATTGTGATTTATTTGTATAAACTGCATTATTTTTGTGGACATTAAATAAAGTTTTTTGTTTTTGTTTGTCATTAAGCAAACCTTCACATCGTGTGATGCAGAAACGTCTGAGAGAAGACCTATCGATGTGATGTTTTCCTCATACGGCCCACTTGTACACGAGACCGTGTGAGGGTTAGAGTCAGAGTTAGAGTCAGAATCAGAGTTAGAGTCAGAGTTAGAGTCAGAGTCAGTGTCAGAATCAGAATTAGAGTCAGAATCAGAGTTAGAGTCAGAATCAGAATCAGAGTTAGAGTCAGAGTTAGAGTCAGAGTCTGTCAGAATCAGAATTAGAGTCAGAATCAGAGTTAGAGTCAGAGTCAGAATCAGAGTTAGAGTCAGAGTCAGTGTCAGAATCAGAGTTAGAGTCAGAGTCAGAATCAGAGTTAGAGTCAGAATCAGAGTTAGAGTCAGAGTCAGTGTCAGAATCAGAGTTAGAGTCAGAGTCAGAATCAGAGTTAGAGTCAGAGTCAGAATCAGAGTCAGAGTCAGACGCGGCTGCAGGATAATCAGTGATTTGAGGAAAGCCGCAGCTCCGTCACGCGAGTGCAGGAATTAATCTTTAACCGTGTAATATGATACAGATTTACTGCTTAATCAGATTTAATTGAATTATGGAAGATGACGAGTAGTAAACATTAGCAGTAGATATTTGAACCCTTTTGTGCATAAATGATTTAAAACGCAGATCCAGACTGTTTTCATTTTCCTTTTTTTCATTTTCCTATCATTTTTAATCACATTTATAATCACACAAAAATTTTAATATCCAATATTAAAGAGTAAATGGATTATGCATGAGTATAAAAGACATATTATTTCAGGTATGCCTGAAATAATAATAATTATTATAATTATTTATTTATTTATTTATTTTTAATCTTCCAATGTTTTTTGTTTTTTATTAACATTTAGGTCTAATATATATATATATATATATTACATACTTATATACTATATTATATTAGCTTATTTTAAAGCAAGTTAGTTGAGTCTGGCAAAAAACAACAACATTTATTTTCCTTTAAATAGTTTGTTATGGAGAAAGTTAGTGAAGAGGATGATGACGGAGAGAGCTACAGATGATTATATTCATTTACAGTACATCTCTCAGCTGATCTGGAGGTGATTTACAGCTGATATTTTCCTAAAATATATATATATATATATATATATATATATATATATATAAAGAGCTTTAAAATGGACTGTACGTGAGCGTGGACACGACGTGTGAAAGGGTTCATAATAAAGGAGTGTAAAACCTGCACATTTACTCATAATGAACTCCTGCGTTCTCATCACAGGCTCTCGTTCCACACACCGGAGACGGAGGAATTTATCGGTAAATCGTCCGCAGGTGCGTTCACACCAGGAATCAGGTGTTTGTGAAAATCCAGCTGGTTTGAATTTGGTTTGTGTAAACGGACGCACATGGAGCGTCTAAAAAGAGGTTTATTTTTCTACCTCGTTCATCAGCATCTCCAAGGACGTGGCCATGTAGTGGATGAAGTTCTCCACTGAGAACAGCGACTGTGTGAATAAACAGAGGAACAGAGGAATGAAAAGGACGGAGAGGCTCTGAGTGAAGTTACACACTCACTACTATGATACTGGAGTAAGAAGAACAATAATACGGATATAGATACAGATATAAATACGCTGTTACACGTCCACACTAAACACGTTTCACGGGTGGAGCAGCTGGAACTCTCGACCTTGTCCTTGCAGTAATCACAGATATCGTTCATGCCGATGAGAACCGTCAGCAGTTTCCAGTCCTCATCGAAGTTAATGTCCTGAAGTTAAAATACCATCATAAATTTCATTCATTACAGAATTAATCACAGGGTGAAGAGCGGGAGAGCTTCTGAGAGCATCATCAGTAACACTCCCCTCCCTACAGGCTGGGGGTCTCACCTCTAACGTCTTCAGGGTGTCGATCAAATGCCGAGTCTGTCCAGGAAGATTACTTACACACACACACACACACACGCACACACGCACACACACACACACACACACGAGCACACACACACACAAGTGTGTATTTCACTTTACACCCATAAAATTGTTCAGAAGGTGTTGATTAATGTTCTGTAACGGAAACCTACAAGGTGTTGTGTCCCGACACGGCCAGATTCAAACCCGTCTCACTGAGCGGAGCCGGGGTACCGTGCACGGTTCTGCTCCGAGCCGGACCCACAAGATCAGGGTTAAAGAGTCTGAGGATGTCTGAAACGCACACACACACACACACACACACACACACACACAGTGCAGGTATGAAGGGTGGCATTAGTAAAGCTGGAGAACCAAAAAATAAATAAATAATCAAACATGAAGCGTAACACTGGAGAAGAACCATTTTTAGTTCCCTTAAGAACCTTTTGGTGGCTGTCTGAGCCACAGGGAACAACAGAGACCCCACTGTAAACACAGGTAAAGGTAGAACCCTGTGGAAGGATCTTTGTGGTAATAAATGAGAAGTTTGTTGTGGCAAAAACAAACCCTGATCTGGACTGAAGAGATCTTCCAAGAACCAAAAAAATACGTTTTTTTGTTCTCCTTCGGCAAAACCTCGTTTCTGGAGGCTTTACTGTTTAGAGAGGATGAGGACCATGTCTGTGTATCTGATGATGCTTTAGAAATAAAGTTGACAGAAAAGCTTCTTTGAATGATGTCTCAGGGGAACTATGGGAAGAATGCGAGCTGGTGGAGGCTGCGTGATGCTCTGGGGAATGTTCTTCTGGGAAAATCGGGTCCTGCATCCATGTGGATGTTATTTG